>NW_026929057.1:0-35173 GCF_032062105.1 Saccostrea cuccullata | reverse complement strand
TACTGTCAATATTAACAAAAGCTGAATTATCATATAAATCTCATTCACCAAAAACATAATATTATTTGTTACCCCTTATTAATGGGGGTTCTCATTGAGTTTTAGGTTGATAGGTTAAAAAAAAATTCTGCACTGTATTATAAACACACATTCACTTCTGTATTTGCTACATGTTGTTACCTAAATGTTCATAAATAAGCAATCAAGTCCCAACACTTAGGTGCTAGAAAGACTGTATATGAAATATTTTTTATTAAATTTATATTCTTTAGTTAAATGAATTCTTTCAAAAAAGCTGTCAATATGTCAATATAACATTTTGGTTTTTATAGGTCAATAAAAATGGCTCAACGAAAATTTTTTTTAACATAACTAGGCTCTCTAAACATTAAATAAAATTTCTAAAAGGTAACAATTGGGTATGCTTTTAGCAAAAATTCAATTTATACACCAACCCAATGAAACATACAAAACAAGATAATCAGCCATCTACATGTACTTGAAGTTAACATGAACATCATTAAATCTTTTAACTTCTCTAACATTTCACAAAAATATTTATCTAAATTTTAAAGTATACTTTTGTAGCTTTCAACATTATTCTTAACACAGGCACCCAAATTACAGTAACAAATTAATATATATACATCAACTAAGCTGATGGCCACATTATGGTAGGTCCTGGACCCTTTTCTTTAATATATTCTGTATAAATATATTGGCAGTATTTTTCCAAGCTTCTTTGGCCTCCGGCATTCTGCAGATTTGTGGTAGTGTATCACAGATATAGCCTTTAGGACAACAGTAAGTACCACTCTTACAGCAAACAGCCTAGAAGACAGAATTTACATGTTACATATATGAGTCTTCATCTCACAATATCAGGATAAGAGTTCTATGATATGAATTAACCCAAAGAAATATTTAAGAGCCATTCTCTGTAATGATTTGAAATTTTATATAGGAGCTGTGGCACGCATATTCTCAGAATTCCTCCAAACTCTCTATGATAAAAGTTATTGATACCCTAAACTGAAATCAGGCAAAAATTTGTTGCTATGCTTTATAGTTACCATGGCAACATGTCTTAAAGTTGGAAAAATGGCATTTTTTAACATGTTTAGAGCCCCATAGTTAACATTTGCGGCAAAGCAAACAATTGGCAATGACTGTTTCCAAAAGTTGAAGGTCAGATGTCTCAAATGCATGATAAAAATGTTTGGTAAATCAACTATTACATACGTTACTATGGTAACAAAGTATTCAAAAGTAAAAAAAAATATTCATTGAATTTTATAAACTCATACAAAAAATAAAAAGCAATTATAGGATGAAATGTGACCAAATAATAAAAAAAGAGCCTTGAAACATATACCAAGAACAAAATATGATATTTTATTTTGGTTGGCAATGGTTGCCAAGGTTTTTATACCACAGGGAGCCTTCAAAGTAACACTCTGTATGTTTAAATCTGATCCTATCTTTTTAAAAAAGCACATTTCCTCAAAACTAATGATCAATTTTATAAGATGTTGGTGTGCTCCAAGTTTTCCCATTTGAAAAAAAATCAGATTAGATTCTTTAAGTAGACCGTTGCTATGGAAATAAGCAGAAAATATATGCTTAAAAACCTGAAAAATATTTTCTTTCCTTGGATACGTACCCTTAAATGTAAATTCCCAAAACTTTAATGATTGATATTTATTAACAGCTAACTTGACTTTTAATTTTCACTATCATCCAATCTCTAAGTGGATGCAAGAAGTTGGTACACAGGGTTTAATATTGATATAAAGTTCACAAAATCGAACATTTTCCCTTCTTGGTAACCATAGCAACATGTTGTTTTATTTATCAAATTTTCTCAATATATGATATTCAACTTCAGTTCTAACAGATAAGTACTATTCAAGCTGAGTCCTTTAATTTGTTTCTTGATAAAATGGCAATTTTATTCTGAATGCAGCGAAAAAAAATTCACTTTTAAGCACTGGTACTTTGTTTCCATGGTAACACTGCAAAGTAGCAATTATACACAATTTTTCTATGGTGTTGGTGTTGCAAGGTCCTAAGGATGCATATTTGCCAGTCTTGAATTTTCATGTGTTTCCTCAAGACAGTAGCATTAACCCAATCTTAGTTACCGGTTTTGCATGGTTACGCTGTGTTACCATGGCAACCATAAAAATTACTTATAAAATGATATTGCTTATACTTATATACTTAAGGTCAAACATTTTCATCGTTTTTCTGAAGTCGATGATTGAGTTTGAACATGTAACACCTACCATTAGTGAATACGGAGTGTTTTTCAGCATATTTCAGCATTTTAAAAATATTCCAAATGTACCCTTGGTTACCTACTTTAGATATATTCTAAACAGTTTCTTTACAGTATAAGTGACATCAAGATGTCACGTTTTTGTGAGAATGGTTTGTTTGCTTTTTCTAGTTTTTATTAAGCCACAGTCAAGATTTAAAGTGGCTGAAAATCTCGATTTTTCAAACTTTTCCGGTTGTTTCCATAGCAACCGAGACACATAGCAACGAAATTTTGTTTGATATTTGTTTCTGGTGTCAAGTACTAAGCATGGGTGAAGTTTCATCAAAATCGGTGACCATGCGTGGCAACGAAGTTTAAGTGGTTACAGAGAATGGCTATTAACCTGCTCTCACTTCTGATGTTTTAGAGGTCCATGTTTGCTCTGCTCCTATTTTGTATTGATTTATGGACTTTTAATGCTTGAACACTGTTTGTTATCTCCTTATATTTCATTCATATATTTTTTATTAAAAATATAAACACAATCTATGATACTGAATACATAATGCAATATGCACAAAAGAGTTTTCAACTTTTAAATCATAATACTGTATCAAGCTGTATGTGTACTTTAAAATGTGGGCCTCATATTTTAGCAACTTTGGCACGGAAAACCATGTGCTAATTTATGAGTATTTTTTATTAATAATTATGCATTAGTCTGCAATGCTAATTCATAAATATGCCAACAACTCAATATCTAGCATTTGCACTAAATTTTGAATAAGCCCATTTATGCACATGTACAGTATACTATGCTGTTAATATCCAATATGAATACTGTACGAGGGGTTATCAAAAAGTTCGTGGACTAGCGCCATAAAATTAAAACCGCTTAAGGTACATCTATGAATTTTGAAATATATAGTTAGCATAATCTTTTCTATCAAAAGAATAAATCACAAATCTTGATTTTTATTTTTTGATAAATTAGTAAGGATTTTGTAGGCAATGGTATGTCCAGGTGGCGCAACCTCGAAAACGATGTTTTTTCGACCTATGTGTAACTGAGAAAAACTCATTTGACATGATTATTTGACATCCAATAATTCCGTTAATTCAGGTATGTGTCGGGACACAATTGTTTTATAAAATATGAAATTTTCACTTCATTCTGGAAGTTCTATGAAATTTTATCGTAAATTTTACACGGAATGTCCAAACAAATGAGGCCTTGAAAATGACGTCAAAAGGGGGGAGGGGTTTCCGTTTCCAACATTCTATAAAGTTTTGCCCCTGAAAAAATAGTATAGACCTAAAATATGTTGAAACTGGCTACAGAGAAATAAAATGCATCCAAAGTACTTGTCTTTTAATGTCAAAATAGATTCAGAGAAAAAGGGGATACACAGTTAATGTCGATTTGCAGTCAAGGTGGGAAAAATCAATCCCGTCAAAAATGACGTTGATCATGTGTTGTAGATATTGAAATCCCAAAAGCAAAATATTCCGGCACAATCAAGCGTGCATCTCTCCCAATGTATTAATCCATCTGAAATGTTATATTCATTGAAGGCCACAATTCATGACATTGTAAAGTCATATAAACAAGGTGGGTTAAAGTCCTCGCTCAGCTCCAGGAAATCTCATCAAAAAAGTGTATGAGGTATAAGAAGAGGACATTGAAAAAACAGTGACGTTATCGGACGTCATGAAAATAAACGACGACAGCGCCGGGTGATCATATAATGTTGTTTTCATTTTATAATAATTTGGCAAATAATGAACATATCAGACTAAAATTTTCAACATTTCCTTAGTTTGTGTTGCTTTATGTTCCATATCAATTTTGAAAGCGCAGACTACATTGTACTAATTTTATAGCCTCAGTCCACGAACTTTTTGATAACCCCTCGTATATTACTAATTTTTCGCGACACCTTATTTTTGTGAGATAGTCATTGACTCTTTATTAGCGAGACATAATTTTCACGAATTGTTGTTTTTCTTCTATATAATCGTAAGGAATACTTTTAAATGCGAGAATGAAATTTTCGTGAGCTCATTGTCTCGCGTAATTACGCGAAAATTAAGTTCTCGTGAATAAAGAGTGATTTACAGTAGCACTTTCTTTTTCATACCTTTTATAAAAAAAATTCTCCTTTTCCTGAACAAAATCCATTTTCGAATTTTTTGCCTACATAAACTTTTACAGTTTTTTTCAATATTCATATCATCTCTTCTAAGAAAAAATGACATGTTTTGAAAATTGGGAATGTTCTGACTCTAATGCTTTGTCAAATTTCATGTGTATATTAAAAATCAGGTTGAAAAGAATTCATGCTCACGTTATTATAGGCACAGCACCCAAATTTGCCTTCCTTATTTTTGCAGCATGTATTCTTGTCAGGACAGCTTGTAGTCTGATCAGGACAAACAACTTTATTTTTTGGTTTTATTTCTGTGTGATGTCTTTTTAGTGCAGGTTGTTTCTCAAACCAGTCCGTGACTAGACTGGATCCTCTTTTACATTTGCCTGATGACACTTCACATGTAGTCCCAGAAGGACAACAATGTTTACCATCACTACAGCAAACAGCCTAATAAAATACATTTCAAACGTTTTTCAAATGAACATTGATCAGGTAAGATAGATGTATATTCAATAACTAAAGTTCTTAAATAGAATTCTTACATTTGGTATAGGACAACACCCATATCCTCCACTAGACAGTTTACAGCAAGTCTGTCCAGTCTTACATTCATGTTGACCATCAGGACAAACCACATTCTCTGATCTTAACACAGCAGGTTGTTTCTCAAACCAGTCCGTGACAAGACTGGACCCTCTTTTACATTTGCCTGATGACACTTCACATGTAGTCCCAGAAGGACAACAGTGTTTACCATCACTACAGCACACAGCCTGAAAAACATATTTACACATGTTCTGTGAGATGTACTGATCATGTGTACATCATAAAGAATTGTTATACCCTTATAAATATCCTTCTATATATTATTACTAATAAAAAGTCCAACAAAAGAAATGTTTATTACATCGGTCTAACAATTTCACTGTTGACCGGTCTTGCATAAGAATTTTAGGCTGCAACGTCACTTTTACGTCACAAGTAATTAATCATCATTCAATATCGGCGACACAAATATAGCCGAAGTTAAGAGCTTCAAGAGTTGTTGCTAACAGCAAGGTAAGGAAGAAGGGAAGAGTATGTTTTGTGATAAATAATTTTTGTGATACAATAAATATATATTTGATTTTGTTCTTTCTCAGCTTGATGCTTTATTAACTGATTAAGCAATAATTTTCCATATACAGTAATATTGATAATATAGCATGTATTGATAAAATTGATCAATCTTAAGTGAGCAGTGAAGGGTATAACAAAACAGTTATAGACTGGGATTCAGGCAACATATGATTTGTTGGACCTGCAGGTGAAAACGTTGCCCTTCGCCTGCGGCCTCGGCAACATTTTCACCTTCAGATCCAACAAATCATATGTTGCCCTCATACCTAGTCAATAACTGCATAATGATTTGATTAAGTAAATAAAGGTTCGAAAAAGAAAACTTACATTTGGTACAGGACAACACCCATATCCTCCACTAGACAGTTTACAGCAAGTCTGTCCAGTTTTACATTCATGTTGACCATCAGGACAAACCACATTCTCTGACCTTAACACAGCAGGTTGTTTCTCAAACCAGTCCGTGACAAGACTGGACCCTCTTTTACATTTGCCTGAGGACACTTCACAAGTTGTCCCAGAAGGACAACAGTGTTTACCATCACTACAGCATACAGCCTGGAAAACATACATTTCAAACATTTTTCAATGAACATTGATCAGGTAACGCCAAAAAAAATTGATCAATAGTTTTTCAGGCACTGCTGCAGCAGGTAAAGACTGCAGCAGTGATCAATGAAGACCTGTCTTCATTTTTCTATACCACAGGTGCAATCTAAACCCTTAATTTGGTGGAATTTTTAAAACTAAGGTGTAATTTATTTCTTTTTCCTTGCTTAATTTCAAACTTTGATTCTATATAATCAAAACAAGGTGCTAATTTGTACACTATATAAAACTGATGTTAACATTTATGAAAGTCATTAAATTTTGTAAACCCTATGTTCTGTACATAAATTATATGCTCTTTGAAAAGGTTGAATATTTACATCTTAACATACCATCATGTCTTAAACCTCTAACGTCACATGGACATATTTGGTCAAAAGCTAGCCTATCACACCTACTTCAGTCTTACTAGTAGAATTAATAGCACATATACAGGGTAATTCTTTACAAAAGTTTCTGGCACATTTGCATCTTCCAAAATGCTGGGCATGTGCTGTGTGCCTAATTTGAAGACAATATTAATTTTGATAACCATTTTCTTTCTTGCCCATGGAGAACTGTAGCACAATGGCAATATGTAATAAAGATTTTTTGCAAGTTTCATTCAATTTCATTCAGTGGTATAATAAATTTCATTCAGTGGTATAAGAGGAGTTGCAGATCAGAGATTGGTTCCCCAAAGCATAACAGATGGATGGACAGACGAACGGACATACCAATTACTATAAACTCTCCAGCTTTTCAAGCTGGGGGGGGGGGTATGAAAATGTAAGAGAACAGAAATACTAAAAATCGGTTAAAATTTTTATTTTGTTAAATGACAGGCAAGAAAAAAATGGTATAACACTTGCCTAAAAAAAAAAAAAAAAAGAACCTCCCTGCCACCAGAATTATGAAATTTTTGGCCTTAGACACTATTAATTAAATTTTTTTAGGCTGACAATAATAAATAAAATGTATTCAATAACTAAAGTTCTTAAATAGAATTCTTACATTTGGTATAGGACAACACCCATATCCTCCACTAGACAGTTTACAGCAAGTCTGTCCAGTCTTACATTCATGTTGACCATCAGGACAAACCACATTCTCGGATCTTAACACAGCAGGTTGTTTCTCAAACCAGTCCGTGACTAGACTGGACCCTCTTTTACATTTGCCTGATGACACTTCACAAGTAGTCCCAGATGGACAACAGTGTTTACCATCACTACAGCACACAGCCTGAAAAACATATTTACACATGTTCTGTGATTAAAATTGAGGTGTACTGATCATGTGTACATCATAAAACAAGAGGCCCATGGGCCTTATAGGTCACCTGAGCATTATGCAACAACTTTCCAGTGATTGAATTTGATTCATGTTTTAAGCCAGATGCTATGGCATTCACAATTTTGAAAGAGGCATCAATGATCATCATAACTATACACTTAGCAGTTGCTTAGTTTGGTTACTTAATACCCATAGACAAGGCAGAGGAACAAAAATACATTTCAACTAATTAGTAATATTCAGCAATAATCAGTAGTGCCCCTACTACACATGAACTCCTGACCCTTAGGCCTAGATCCACACATTGCACAATTTTTGAAAAGGCATCCTTGTTTTTCAAAAATATTTGATTAATACCAAGGAGCAGAATTCAAACAATTCATTCATTTTCAGTCTATAAGTACAGCCCCCCCCCCCTATGGTTCCCCTGACCCTGGGTCCTTGAAATTCACAATTCTGGAAGCTAACGGTCCTTGTTCGTAACTATATAGGTAATTCAACTGCTTAAAACACAGGAGCAGAGAAGAAAATTTTCAAAGATTTTATGTATTTCACTATAATCAATAGAGCCCCCCCCCAACACCAGAACCCTGACCCTAGGGCCCTAAAATTCACAATTGTGGTAAAGGCACTCTTGCTCATTATAACTATATATTTAGTTAGTTTATTTAATACCTAGGAGCAGAGAAGAAGATTTTCAAAGAATTCATGAATTTTCACTACATAATCAATAGAGCCCCCCCCCCCCCAACACAAGAACTCCTGACCCTGAGGTCCTAAAATTCACAATTTCGGCAGAGGCACTCATGCTCATTATAACTATGCACTTAGTTAGTTTATTTATTACCTAGAAGCAAAGAAGAAGATTTTCAAAGAATTCATGTATTTTCACTATATAATCAATAGCCCCAGCCCCCCCCCCCCCATAGATGCTTTGTGCCAAATTTGGTTGAAATTGGTTGAGTAGTTGCAGAGAAGAAGCTTAAAATGTTCAAATGTTAACGCACAACGCACGACGACGTACGAAAACAGATAGCAATAGGTCACCTGAGTTTACTCAGGTGACCTAAAAAATGCTTTGACTAAGTAAATAAAGATTCGAAAATCAAAACTTACATTTGGTAATGGACAACACCCATATCCTCCACTAGACAGTTTACAGCAAGTCTGTCCAGTCTTACATTCATGTTGACCATCAGGACAAACCACATTCTCTGATCTTAACACAGCAGGTTGTTTCTCAAACCAGTCCGTGACAAGACTGGACCCTCTTTTACATTTGCCGGAGGACACTTCACAAGTAGTCCCAGAAGGACAACAGTGTTTACCATCACTACAGCACACAGCCTGAAAAACATAAATTTCTTTTTTTAAAAGGTATTTAAATCAATTTAAGAAGAAATAAACAAGGATTTCAAATGAAGGATGATGAATGATGCATGACTGAGATAAAGATTATGATATAAAATGTGACCTACATTTGGTAAGGGACAGCATCCCCATTGTCCACTAGCAGTTTTGCAGCAAGTCTGTCCATCTTTACATTCATGCTGACCATCAGGACACATAACACTTTCTGCCTTGACTACTGCAGGTAACTTCTGGAACCAGTCCATCAGTATATTGTCTCCCCTCTTACACTTCCCTGACGACACTTCACAAGTAGTTCCCTCGGGGCAGCAATGTCTCATGTCAGCACAGCACACAGCCTACAAAACATCAGCCAATGAAAATACAGCAATGCTTCATTTTAGTACTGATCAGCCAATGAAAACGCAGCAATGCCTCATGTCTGCACAGCACAGAGCCTTTACATTGTGTCACAAAAAACAGCAGCCAATGAAAACAGCAATGCCTCATGTCAGCACAGCACAAAGCCTGTGTAACAAAAATCATCAGCCAATGAAAATACAGCAATGCCTCATGTTAGCCAAGAAAATGCAATGAGACTTCTAATCAGCAATGAAAAAATAAAAAAGTTTCATTTTCACATCACAAAATTTCTTTTTATCTTCAATGAGCTGTTTATATTGAATAAAATATGTTTCAATAAAAGAATAAAATTGCTTTACCTATACAGCTCCATGTAGCTATTCAGATAATTTTTATTTCACAGGATAATTTTCACAAAACAGTTGCCACAGCAACCTTTATTAAACACAATCATAAAATTGTTTACCTTAGGCAGGGGGCAGCACCCATATTTTCCACTGGACAGTTTACAACATGTCTGCCCTGTCTTGCATTCTGATTGGCCATCAGGACATTCAACATTTGCTGTTAGAGGGGTCAAGGGATGGGATTCCTGGGATTTCCCCTCTTTTATCTGGACCATGTCCATGCTGATGATCCCTAGACTTTCCCCATGCCCGATACATTTCTGTTCCTGCAGGTCACACCTTGTTCCTTGTGGGCAGCAGTGGATATGATCTGAACAGCAGACAGCCTGTTAAATGGAACAGATCTTTGTGCTACATTTGTTCGTTTGTATGTTGATAACATTCCAGGTGCTATGTACTTAAATTCACCTTCTTTGCGCAGAACTTTATGTCATTTTCACATAATTATCTATGGCAGTCATGTAGTCAGCTCGAGAAAATTTGTTTATCTAGAAGATATTGTGACAGATACTTCAAATACTATGTAGGTCCTATGATTTATTACTTTTACAAATCAATGATATTCAAGATAAATTTCCACTTGTATATATTTCATATATTGCTGATTAAGAAAACATACGTCCTGGATTGGGCAGCAGCCATATTTGCCACTGGTTAACAAACAACATGTTTGCCCGTCCTTGCACTCTGAGGCACCGTCAGGGCACATGACAGAAGATAGAAGACCTCCCTGTGGAGGTTTGGTGACTGGAAGCTGCTCGATCAAGTGGAGCTCCAGACTGTCACCCCTTGTACACTTCCCAGAGGAGACTTCACACTTCGTATTCTGTGGGCAGCAGTGTTTGCCATCACTACAGCATACCGCCTGAAAAAAGATCACTACAGCATACAGCTTGAAAAAATCATCACATTATACAGCCTGAAAAAAACATTATACAACCTGACTTAAGATTGCTACATCATACAGCCTGAAAAAAGCAAAATGTAAATTACACTGTACAATTAAATTTTTATGTTCTAAATCCAACTGCTGATAATCTGGCTAGAATTTAATGCAACAGAAAAATATCTTTATTAGGCTCAAAAAAAAAAATTAATCTTTACCAGACGTTTCTCAGTATAAAAATTTCAAAATCCCAATTTCGAGACAGGTTCTTGGAATTATTTTCCTTTTTCAATTTAATTGATCCTTGCAGAAGTTTTTGACCTGATGCAGATGTGCCAGAAAAGCCAAAGATAATATTTCCAGTTTCAATTTAAGAAAAGCTTTTAATATCTTATTTGTCTGATAATTTTTTTTTTTGTTCAGTAAAATAGTTGAAAATAATTTATAATTTTATAAAACAGAAACTCCCCAGGTCTACAACCTCTTTAGATAACATTAGTGGTTTTAATGATTTCAAAATATAAAAAAATGCTTCAAATATAATGTATCTCTAACATAGATTTATTGGTTGCAATTTCTTTCTGTAAATAGAAAGATATAACACCACTTAATATAGAGAAAATAATCATATACACTGAAGTCAATAGTAAAGATTTGTTGAAAATCAAAACTTACATTTGGTACAGGACAACACCCATATCCTCCACTGGACAGTTTACAGCAAGTCTGTCCAGTCTTACATTCATGTTGACCATCAGGACAAACCACATTCTCAGATCTTAACAGAGCAGGTTGTTTCTCAAACCAATCCATTGTCAATTGGTTCCCTCTCTTGCACTTTCCGGTACCAGTATCACAGGTCGTGCTTTCTGGACAGCAGTGTTTACCATCGCTACAGCAGACTGCCTGATTAAAGAATAATTAGGAATAACAAAATATGAAGAACAGTAAGAACAGTATTCCAGCTCAAAGAACATTTAAACATAAATCATGAGCAGAGAAAACACAGATCTCCAAAAACATCAGAGGCAGGATTAGATGCCACGGAGAAGTAAGCATCCCCTGTCAATTGGCCACACCTACTATGTGCTTGTCATGGTCGGGTTAATGGAAAAATCTTTAGAAGTTTCAGAATAAATAGCGGCCTATATAGCTAGCAATTAGTATGAAAAATGTCGGTCTGCATTAGACCTAATGATATACATGTATTGTATTTGCTGATTAGGTCAATGTTTTGACAATAGAACTTACAAAAAAGATGACTTCAAATGAGACTGTTGATATCCTAATTTCATCAACTTTTTGGTTAATGGCTAGCCTCATATAAAAAATTGATTGTACATAACAGTGATGTATGTATATGTGCTTTAGAGTCTAAAAAGAGGCTTTAATGAATACACTTTGTAATGAATAATTATACAAATCCTTTTGAACTACCAAGATAAAATTTACCTTTGGTAATGGACAACACCCATATCCTCCACTGGACAGTTTACAGCAAGTCTGTCCAGTCTTACATTCATGTTGACCATCAGGACAAACCACATTCTTGGATCTTAACACAGCAGGTTGTTTCTCAAACCAGTCCATGACTAAATGAGACCCTCTTTTACATTTCCCTGAGGACACATCACAAGTTGTTCCTTCTGCACAGCAGTGTTTACCATCACTACAGCACACAGCCTGAAAAAAGAAACATATAATTATGTACAGTTCATCAAATAAATAAAAATACTGTATAAGCAGAATTTTTAGCAAGGATTTAATTATAGCATTATTAACCTGAGATTGCTAAAATTTAATATCGCTAAATTTAATTGCATTTTATTTGTAATAGCTTCTTTAGTGAAGTTTTCAAATTCGCTAAAAATAAAATACCAATTTTAAAGGACAAATCGTTAAATTTGCGTCACGCTAAAATTTCTACTTACAAGGTAATTATAGTCAAACTTTGTAGTCTGGAGCTCAATGGGACAAATAATAACTGTAGACATTTTACAGAAGCAAATCAATACTTAAACCAGAAGCTTCAATGAATTGTATGACTTTTTCTGGATAAAGCCAAATGCTTTTAAGTCAATATTATCATTAATTACTTTACAATATAGTGTCAATCTCTTCATTTGTTTGCAAAATTAGATCAATTGGTTAACAATTATATAGTTCCTTAACAAATAGCTTGTTAACAGTTAGATAATTAATTATTATAAGCAATTAGATTAGCTACTTAACAATTAGATTTGTTAGTAAACATTTGGTTTAGTTGGTTAACAATTTGTTGCTTTACATATAATGATTTCTATGTGTGCCCTCTCCAAAATTAGAGGCACTTTAGGTCATCTGACTTTGACAGCATGGCATTGTGGATAATACAAAACACGCCAATCTCAATCCAATTTTACATGTTTAATGTATTTGTCATTCCAACTAAAGAATAGAAGAACTAAAAGACATATGTAAGAGAGCACGAACCTTAAATTTATCATCCATTAAATACAAAAATATATACATTTCCGAGGCATGTGTATTGTATTTAAATGTACCACAGGATGAACAGATACATACAATCAACAATAAAATATAAATTGATATTGTTGTCATTCCTACTCTTGATGTATCTAAATTCCACAACAATAAAATATTTCATTTACATTCCTACTCTTGATGTATCTAAATTCCACAACAATAAAATATTTCATTTACATTTCGTTCTGATTTGTTCATCAACAATCTATATATTGTATAATTATACATGTTTATGTTACCTTTGTCTGAGAAACCCCATGAGATTTGTATATTTTCTGGCTTTTTCACAAAAGACCACATGAAGAAGTATAAACTCTTCCATAGTGGAAAAAGAATGTATTAGAATTAATTATTATACCTCTACTTATTTTTCCCTATATAAAAAATAGATAGTAAAATGCGAATAATTCCCTAGAAATAACTGTGAACAGACTAATCTCTGTGTGTTAGTCAAATAAGCTAATCCCTGCTTCGGAAGCTAATTCCTGGTTATCCATAATCCTCTACATTTTACTTTTGTATCGGTATAATATGTAATTGGACTAATCTCTGTGCGTTAGTCAAGTGAGCTAATCCCCGCTCCGAAAAGTTAATTCCCCATCATTTGTAATCCTCCATTTTTTTTTTACTTTTGTAATGGTATAATAAAACAGTTAAAAACTGTGCTGCGCATTGGGAAATAGTCCTGGCCTTGGGGAACTGGAATCTTGCTAACTTCCTCAAGGATATACTTGAACTGTATGATAAGTCGATTTACAAATGGATTAATTGGTTAAGATTAGATTCTTTAGTTAACATTTGCACATCCTTAGTTTCACTTGTGTATTTTGTATTTGGGTTAAATTTTTATTTTCATTGTGAATCTCAGACATAATCCAACAAAATTGCACACAGAGTATTGGCATTTGCAATATAAATTGCTATTTGTACAGTATAAAGTTTAACTTTCTACAAACTAACCTTTGGTAGAGGACAGCATCCATACTGTCCACTGGACAATTTACAGCAAGTCTGTCCTGTCTTGCACTCTGACTGACCATCAGGACAAACAACTTTCTCAGATCTTAACTGAGCAGGTTGTTTCTCAAACCAGTCTGTGACTTGACTGGACCCTCTTTTACATTTGCCTGAGGACACTTCACAAGTAGTCCCAGAAGGACAACAATGTTTACCATCACTACAGCACACAGCCTGAAAAAAAATAAACATGTTCTGAGATTAAAATAGAGGTATATCGAGCATGTAGATATCATGAAGAAATGTTTTTACTAAGTAAATAAAGATTCGAAAATTTAAACTTACATTTGGTACAGGACAACACCCATATCCTCCACTAGACAGTTTACAGCAAGTCTGTCCAGTCTTACATTCATGTTGACCATCAGGACAAACCACATTCTCGGATCTTAACAGAGCAGGTTGTTTCTCAAACCAGTCCGTGACAAGACTGGACCCTCTTTTACATTTGCCTGAGGACACTTCACAAGTAGTCCCAGAAGGACAACAGTGTTTACCATCACTACAGCACACAGCCTGAAAAAAAAATAATTCACTTCCAATCTTCATATTTCATCATCGTAATAAGAGCCGTCCTATAAGGGAGATACCTAGAAGTCATTGGGCCACAGTGTTTACCTGAGTTACTTTGACCCTGCTGGTCTTCACCACATTCAGTTCTTGAGAAGAAGTTGAAAATGTGAAAAATTTACAGATAGACAGCTAGACAGACAGACATATGACAAGCAACGGGTGATCAGGAAAACTCAGATGAGCTTAAAACTGCCCTTTACAATGGGGAGATAAGTATTGCCATATACTAAGGAAGCAAAGAAAAGTTCTCTCTAATGAGAGATACGAATGGTCCTAAAGAAGAAAACAAGTGTCCTTTGCTTGAGGTGTTTTCAAAGAGCTATCCTCTGCAATCTGCATAGAGAGATAGCACCCCTTTTTTGTTGAGGGATATACACAATGTATGGTTACCCCTTCTAAGGGCAATAAATTGAAAATATTTTATGACTTTAATTTTTTTTATTTTCTTTATCAAATTTTCCTTTGATTCAAATTATTATTCCAATTTAGACAGAAAAACCTCCTTTTCCCATATTTTGTGAGAAAATTATGTAAATAATTAATACACAAAAACAAATAAGGTTCATTTTTGCTGATTCGAAAGAAGAATTTAAAGTTCAAAACAAGTATACATGTTCACTTTTAATCCCCTTCAGTACATGTTTCATATTTTATTAGAGTATTTTGTAAGGACTGCAATACACGTAGCCATTTTCTTACATTTGGTATAGGACAACAGCCATATCCTCCACTGGCCAGTTTACAACAAGTCTGTCCAGTCTTACATTCATGTTGACCATCAGGACAAACCACATTCTCTGATCTTAACACAGCAGGTTGTTTCTCAAACCAGTCCGTGACAAGACTGGACCCTCTTTTACATTTGCCTGATGACACTTCACAAGTAGTCCCAGAAGGACAGCAGTGTTTACCATCACTACAGCACACAGCCTGAAAAAAAAAATACAAACATGTTCTGGGATTAAAATAGAGGTATACTGATTATGTGAACACAATAAATAAATGGTTTTACTACGTTAATTAAGGTTAGAAAGTCACCCACATGGCACAGTATTTTGAGTGTCTGCTCTAGAGTCACCAAGTAAGGAGTCAATCCTTAAGTCACAGGTTTGAGTCCCACTGTGGGACATGGACAGTGGTCCTTTAGATGAGACCATGTAAACCGAGGTCCCATGTCCCAGTAGGTGCTGGCATGAAAAAGATCCCTCACTGCTCAATGCCCATGAATGCTGACAAAATATACAGCTGGCAAGTGGTGGTGTCTCCATATGAGTGAAAAAATCTCCAGAGGGATGTTAAACAATTTAAAAAAAAAAGTTTAGAAGTTAGAAAATTTAAACTTACATTTGGAACAGGACAACACCCATATCCTCCACTGGCAAGTTTACAGCAAGTCTGTCCAGTCTTACATTCATGTTGACCATCAGGACAAACCACATTCTCTGATCTTAACAGAGCAGGTTCTTTCTCAAACCAGTCCATTGTCAACTGGTTCCCTCTCTTACACTTTCCGGTACCAGTATCACAGGTCGTGCTTTCTGGACAACAGTGTTTACCATCGCTACAGCAGACGGCCTGATTATATCAAATAGAATACAAAAATCATTTCTAATAAAATGCAAACATTCATATCCCATTCATAATAAATTTTAAACTTCATAATAAGTATTGTTGCTGCATTGATAAGAATTTAAGTGCTATGTAAATTGTACACTCTTGCATCATGTATAAATTTTGTTTGAAATTATTTTTTAAATTTTCACCGTGTTCTTTTACACACAATGATTTATTCAATTGAAATAGAATCTAAAAGAGAGATTTAATCAATTCAGGTTCACATTATTAATTTTTTTTATTCATAAATTTTGATTTACCTTTGGTAATGGACAACACCCATATCCTCCACTGGACAGTTTACAACAAGTCTGTCCAGTTTTACATTCATGCTGACCATCAGGACAAACTACGTTCTCTAACTTCAGTGAAACTTTCTATGCAAAAAAAAAATTACATTTTCTTATGAAGAGTTTCATTTTTTCAGTAGGTACCATGCCAATTAAAATACCATATGATTACCTGTGAACATGACCAGTGTACACTTGTGCAACAATAAACTTGATGACTTACCAAATCACTGTCTTAACGCATACAAATACAATCATTTCCAGGTCACATTTGAGTCAAAATGATTTCTCTATTAGTATACAAAATTTGGGTCGTGTTGGGATGGTGTGGTGTGGAGGTAAAACATTATGCTAGTTATAAATAAACACTCCAAATAAAAAAATTGCCTTGATTACCGGTAATTTTTTTAAAAAATTACATTTCATTCTGATTTGACAACGAAACATTTTACGGTACCTCTTTCTAATCAATTTTATATTGTTACTGCAAGTGACATAAAATTGTTTCCGAAGCGACACTACACTGAAATGAACATGAAGAACAAAATCTGATGCCCACCACCTTTTCTCTGACCTGGTTGTACACGTAGGTTAAGGATTGGATGAGACCCCCTTTATGACACTGGGACGTGGTTATATTACAGATGTATCCCATCGGGCAACAGTGGATTTTATCGCTACAGCATACAGCCTAACAAAATGAAAAATCGCAATATTGATGCAAATTTGACTAAAAAAAAAAGAAGAAAAAACACAGATGAACTCAGTCAATAAATTTCATCTCTAAGTAAAGCATAATTCCACACAAAACTAACTAACTAGAAGAGTGCATCTCCAGTTGAAGCCTTTAAGCAATTTGGTCCCAAATTGGAAATTAACTTTGTCTGAAAACTGAAAACTGTTCAATCATCCAGAAAATGTATGTCAAATCCAAGCAAGCCTCATATAATGTTCATCATTTGATGCATCATCCACCCCAGTTTGGTCTACATAGGGCTTAAATTGAAGTAACATTGGCCAGAATTAACCTGCATTACAAACATCATAAACTTTAACCTGCTCACTCATCATGCTCATACGGAAAATGGGAGTCAAATCAGCATCTGAACAAGACTGCAGAGAGTGTTCATTCTATGAATTTTCATTCTTGTAAGTATGGTACAAAAAGATACTGAGGTTATATTGGTATGAGTAAGCTAAAAATACTTTAACCTGGGTTAAGCATCTGGAAAATTTAGATCAAATCCAGCATTCAAAAAGTCTTGTAATATGCATCCCTTGATGCATCATCATGCAAGTTTGCTTTTAATTAGTTACTGTTTCATCATATCATGTTCATGGTAATAGACCTGGTTCAATCAATTGATGCTGAAAAGTATATGTTAGATCAAGTGTCAATTATAATTAAAGCAAGGTGAATAGCTTAAATCAACAAGCTAATTCAGAGAACCTGTATCCCCTTTAAGGAAATTAAAAGAAGAGAATGTCCTGAAGGGGGGGGGGGTGCTGTCAGAGTCGAGGTGGGTGGGGCATTTTAAGAAGGGCGGGAGGGGCCATAGGGAGTTATGGTATAAAATTCATTTGCAAATTCTCAAAAGCTTCTTGAGATATCGCCTTAGAATGAAAGTTTTACATATGCACTCAAAGAATGTATGAATTTATGACCTTGACCTTAGACCTATTGACCTCAAAATAAACAAGGCTTTTCCTTAGGCCATGGGAGTGGTGGTATAAAATGTCCTTGCAAAAGCTCAAAAGCTTCTCAAGATATTGCACGGAAATGAAAGTGTTGATAGAGAATTTTTAAATTAATGATCTTGAAAAACTAGCATATACCAGTATCAATATTTCTAAAGATAATATAGAGCAATAACCACAATTCGTGATAAATTTTGTCTCTCCAATAAAGAAAGAATGGCTATCTCATGAAAATTGGGTCTCACAAAAATTTAGTGATCTACAGTAACCAAAGAAATATCTAATCACAAAGAATTAACTAGATGCTGTCATGAGACAGTAATACCCGCACTAAGGTGTTTGCCTCTAAATACACGCTCCTACATATTGGGCGGCTTTCCAAAGAAATAGTCAAAATAATTCTATAATTTACATGTATTCATCAAAATTGAGTATGAAATTCTCAGACCATGTGACCTATAACTCAGAACCTCTTATATTTATTTTTATACATGTTTAATTCATTATATACCAGTCTGAATTTTATTAATGATGTAAATTCATGCACGGATCTGTGATTAATGATGTAAATTCATGCACGGATCTGTGTGTGGGGGGGGGGGGGTCAGGACCCCCCCCATGGAATTTACAAGGTTAAAAAATGTATATACTAAAACAAGGAAAAAGTTACAATGGACCCCCCTTGGAAAATGCAGATCCCCCCTGGTAAACACGAATATGTGTAAAATAAGTATGAAAAGTTAAACATTTGCGGCAATAGAAGTCACCACTACTCCCACCCTACCCCCCACGATATAGGTTTTTGACGTTTGGGTGAGATTTACTTTAGGGTTTTTTTTTGATTGTCAATTTCTGGGATAGGATTTTTTTTTGACTGAGGTCAGGACCCCCCCCCCCCCCCCCCCCCCCCCCCGGAAAAAAATTTCTGGATCCGCGTCTGAAATTAGATTTTGATATATGTTTTGCTCATAATAGGACCTTTTTAGATTTACTAACCCCCCCCCCCCCTCGACACCACAATCACACGGCACATACTTTTTGGAATAGGCTAGATGGAAAAGGTTTGTTAAAATTTAATATCGTTTGTTATGAATTAATTTAAAATTTGTTCTTGTACTATACATGTGAACATGTAAATTTCTACCTCACATCACGTTGCGTCACCCATTATCATATTTATAGATTAAACACCATTTGGCACACCTCGGCCGATTCCCACTTCATCTGATAAGGTGATGGAATCGACGAAGGTTCGCCAAAATGGCACATGGCTGCAGTCTGGTGTGCATTGGATTAATTCATTTTGAGTTATAATTGGATTTATATTTCATGAAGTTGAGACACAGGGAGTCGGTAAGTAGAAGTTTTAGTATAGTGGGGGGTAAAATACACCCAAACTATTAGGTTAAAGTTTAAAAAGGGTGAAAGATCATCGCATGCCACACTAGACGAATTTCATATTGTGAAGTTATCTCCCGTTGTCGATGTGACATTCAGTTACTGCCAATACTGGTGCGGATCCAGAATTTTTTTCGGGAGTAGGGAGGGGGGTTCACATCTCAGTCAAAAAATTCCAGCCCAGAATTTCGTGACAAGCAGGAGAAAAAAAATGAAAACAAATAAACAAATAAAAAAACAATGATAGTGAGGTCCATGTTTTCTAAGTTTATAGGGAGAGGATGTCAAGAGTCATTTTTTACTTGCTACAGTATATAGTCTTGTTTAAATAACAAAGCAAATGCCAGATGGGGGGGGGGGGGGGGGATGGGGGGGGACTCCAATCTTCCTACCCACTTCCTGTCCCTGAAATAACAATGTATTTTGTTATTCCAGTTAAATAGTATATTTTTTTCCATTTGACTAATTATTATACATATTTTGTTTCTTGTGTTTATAGCATGTCTGTCTATAAGTCTGCAGAAATTAAATCCTAGCTAGCTTGCCCATAAGTTTTAAGTTGGATGGGCTATACAAATAGCTTCCACATTTTATAGGTTTATTTCTTGTGACAATTTAATAAGACCTTTTATTTGGGTACCATTAATTTTTACCTCTGATCGATTGACATGGGATACACATTTTTACAAGAAAAATACCAAACTTTAAACTCTGCCTAAATTTTGATCAGTAGGTGCTAGGGCTTTCATACTTATGACATATTGTATTCATTGTGAACTGTCAACAGGTATAAATATGTTTGACCTTGACCCTAGAGTTTGAACCACTTAAACAAAAAAATTAACCTTGGCAATTAACTTTTGAACAGGAATTACTAGGGATTTCTTTATTTCACATGTGCATTCCTTGTGACAAGACTTTCTTCTGATACTAACAATTTGAACCCTTTGACCTTGACCTTTGATTTTGACATATATTTGAGAAACTAATCAACCTTCGCCATAGGCTTCCATACTGGGACATCAGTGTTTCACAAACACATCTTATCTTCATTATTATTTGGTGGTGTCTCCATATGAGGGAAGATGTATTCACAACAAACAAACAAATCACTAAAGAAAATATAAAACATGAATATGTTGGTCATGCATATCTCTGCAGGAAAAAAAAACAGCTTTTCAAATACTCCAACCATATTGTAACCCTTTCAAAACACTCATTTGAGCTTTTTTGGTTTCCTTAGCATATAATGTCTGTCGTGACGTGTTGTCCATCTGTTTGTCTGAAAACTTTTTACATTTTTAACTTCTCTAGAACCACTGGGCCAATTTTACCCAATTCATATAGAAATATGTACATTTGTATGTCAGACTCAGTCCATCTGTCTCAATAAATTTAACCTTGGTTATCATGGTCATATCTACTGAATGAGAAGAGACATTCATATTAAACTTATGTATTAGTATATTTACCTGTGAGAATGGCATGGTTTTTTTTTTTTACATGTGACCTTGAAGTTTGACCAACTTGCAATAAAAATTAAATTGTTATAAATTCATCATTTTGAAAGAGAAAAGTTAGGGCATTCATATCATAATGCATGTATATTATTACCTGTGATAAGACCTTTCCAAATAAATCATGACTTTTACACTGTGACCTTGACCTTGAAGCGATCAAGCCTAACCTACTTTTCAAAAATGTTGCATTTGCTTATAACTTTTGATTGAGATGAGATATGACTCTCACATTTGACATGTACATAAATTACTCATAAGAATTCAAGGTGTTTCCCAGCATGCGATGTTTTTTTATGCGCCCGAATTTTTTCGGGGCCCTTATTGTTTTTGTCCTGTCTGTTTGTCTGTTTGTCTGTTTATCTGTTTGTCTGTTGTCAACTTTAACCTTGGCCAAAACTTTTGAACCGTAAGAGATAGAGACTTCATATTTGGTATGCATACTCCTCTAATAAAGTTCTTTCAAATGACATCAAGGTCAATGACCTTGTGACGTTGACTGTGACCTATATGCTAAAGATAGGTTTTTCAACTGTTTGTCATAACTTTTGAACCATAAGAAATAGAGACTTCATAATTAGTATGCATACTCCTCTAATAAAGTTCTTTCAAATGACATCAGGGTCAATGACCTTGTGACCTTGACTGTGACCTATATGCTAAAAATAGGTTTTTCAACTGTTTGTTATAACTTTTGAACCATAGGAGATAGGGACTTCATATTTGGTATGCATACTCCACTAAAAAGGTTCTTTCAAACAACACCAAGGTCAATGACCATGTGACCTTGACTGTGACCTTTATACTTAAAATAGCTTTTTCCACTTTTTGCCATAACCTTTGAACCATAGAAGATAGGGACTTCATATTTGGTATGCATACTGCACTAATTAAGTTCCTTCAAATGACATCAAGGTCAATGACCTTGTGACCTTGACTGTGACCTATATGCTAAAAATAGCTTTTTCCACTTTTTGCCATAACTTTTGAACCATAAGAGATAAGGACTTCATATTTAGTATGCATACTCCACTAATAAAGTTCTTTCAAACAACACCAAGGTCAATGACCATGTGACCTTGACTGTGACCTTTATACTTAAAATAGCTTTTTCCACTTTTTGCCATAACCTTTGAACCATAGAAGATAGGGACTTCATATTTAGTATGCATACCCCACTAATTAAGTTCCTTCAAATGACATCAAGGTCAATGACCTTGTGACCTTGACTGTGAACTATATGCTAAAAATAGCTTTTTCGAACTCTGTTGACGCCGGGCGCATAGTGTTTCACAAACACATCTTGTTACCCCTTGACGTTGATGTTTTACATAATTTTCAAAATATTTAACTCTCCTAAAAGATGATTAGGCTTCTGAGTAACATTAAGGAAGACTTCAAGGAAGACAGGGCTTTTTGCACAAAAAACGTCATTTTTCAACCCACATTTGACCCCCCGGGGCAAAATCTAAATTCCAAAACCTTACTGCACATCTACATGACCCCACCAACCATCTCCCAAAAGATGATTAGGCTGCTGAGTAAAATGTAAGAGGAGTTCAGGGAAAACAGGGCTCTTTGTATGAAAAACGTTATTTTTCGACCCCCATTTGATCCCCTGGGGCAAAATCTTAATTCCGAAACCTTACTGCACATGTACATGACACCACCAACCATCTCCCAAAAGGTGATTAGGCTGCTGAGTAAAATGTAGAAGGAGTTCAGAGAAGACGGGACTTTTTGCACAAAAAACGTCATTTTTCGACCCCCATTTGACCCCCCGGGGCAAAATCTAAATTCCAAAACCTTACTGCACATCTACATGTCACCACTAATCATCCCACAAAAGATGATTAGGCTGCTAAGTAAAATATAAGAGGAGTTCAGGGTATATGGGGCTTTTTACATAAAAAACCTCATTTTTCGACCCCCATTTGACCCCCCGGGGCAAAATTAAAATTCCGAAACCTTACTGCACATCTACATGACACCACCAACCATCCCCCAAAAGGTGATTTGGCTGCTGAGTAAAATGTAGAAGGAGTTCAGGGAAGACGGGACTTTTTGCACAAAAAACGTCATTTTTCGACCCCCATTTGACCCCCCGGGGCAAAATCAAAATTCTGAAACCTTACTGCACATCTACATGACACCACTAATCATCCAACAAAAGATGATTAGGCTGCTAAGTAAAATGTAAGAGGAGTTCAGGGAAGATAGGGCTTTTTGCATAAAAAACGTCATTTTTCGACCCCCATTTGACCCCCCGGGGCAAAATTAAAATTACGAAACCTTACTGCACATCTACATGACACCACCAACCATCCCCCAAAAGGTGATTTGGCTGCTGAGTAAAATGTAGAAGGAGTTCAGGGAAGATGGGACTTTTTGCACAAAAAACGTCATTTTTCGACCCCCATTTGACCCCTCGGGGCAAAATCTAAATTCCAAAACCCTACTGCACATCTACATGTCACCACTAATCATCCCACAAAAGATGATTAGGCTGCTAAGTAAAATGTAAGAGGAGTTCAGGGTATATGGGGCTTTTTACATAAAAAACATCATTTTTCGACCCCCATTTGACCCCCCGGGGCAAAATTAAAATTCCGAAACCTTACTGCACATCTACATGACACCACCAACCATCCCCCAAAAGGTGATTTGGCTGCTGAGTAAAATGTAGAAGGAGTTCAGGGAAGATGGGACTTTTTGCACAAAAAACGTCATTTTTCGACCCCCATTTGACCCCCCGGGGCAAAATCAAAATTCTGAAACCTTACTGCACATCTACATGACACCACTAATCATCCAACAAAAGATGATTAGGCTGCTAAGTAAAAAAACGTCATTTTTCGACCCCCATTTGACCCCCTGGGGCAAAATCAAAATTCCGAAACCTTACTGCACATCTACATGACACCACCAATCATCCCCCAAAAGGTGATTAGGCTGCTGAGTAAAATGTAGAAGGAGTTCAGGGAAGACGGGACTTTTTGCACAAAAAACGTCATTTTTCGACCCCCATTTGACCCCCCGGGGCAAAATCAAAATTCCGAAACCTTACTGCACATCTACATGACACCACCAACCATCTCTTAAAAGATGATTAAGCTACTGTGTAAAATGTAGGAGGAGTTCAGGGAAGAAAAGTGTGACAGACGGACGGGCGGACGGACGGACGGACATGAGTAACAACAATATACCCGAACTTTCTTTAGAAAGTGCGGGTATAATAATTATATATACAGGGTGAAATATGAATAAAAACCCTAGCTCCTACCAAGCTTACAGTTTCTGTGGAAAAACAGACAGTTACTGACTTACTCCCAAATCTTCAACTAGGGCGAATAAAAATGCTGAACCTAACATCATTCTAGGCAATGTAAATTTTTAGAATGATTCCTCTCAAATGTTCAAGGTAATGTATATATCATAAATTAACCTTCCTCCATTTTGTTTTCAATGATAATGCTGACACCACATGAAAGAGAATTCATCTGTAACTATCCCAACCTTTTTGTACATGACATGTAAATTAGCAATTTTATCAATGCATCATCAGATCATCATCACGAAAAGTCATTTCTCAAAAACTTCCTGTTCAACATGTTCAGGAAGCTATAAAACTTCACCTATTCACATTATTTTGTTTGTATATTAATTCCTGAACTGAAAGGAATTCCCAAGCTTTATTTCAAAAAGGAAACTATTAACAATGAATTCAACAATTTCACTTTCAAAAAATAAGATCCTGTTATCAACTTTTATTAGCTCTACTTAGCAATGTGATGACTCCTCCAAAGAAAAATAAATAGCTATCTAGAATATATTTAATAGATAAATTTATAGGACCTTGTTTATTTAAATAAATAGTATATATCAAGTAGATTTCTTACTCTTTATACCCTTTACAACTTCCTTATTTTCTTAAGCATTACTGTTGGTGTACTCACTAGAAAGTCTGAAGGGGCCCAAGGACCTACCTTTCCCCCTTTTTGTGACATTTTTTTTTTAGAAAAGTTAAGGGCATACGTAACACAGTTTTGAGCATAAATTACTGGTAATGAATGCTGATTTTTTTGTGTAAGAACATCTCATATTACTGCAATTTAAAATTGAGAATATCTATAAAAAAAAAAAAAAAAAAAAATTATCAGTGGGAAAGGTACATGGTAATGTTTGTGTATATGTAAGATGTGAATGTCTTTTAATTAATCAATTTTAAATTCATGGATATTGCAATTTATCAAACAATTAATGTTTGTTTATATTACCATGATTACCTTACCTGCAGAACTGTAGCATAATGGTTTATATTTAAGTCTTTGAACATTACATAATGCTACAGATTCTGTATTGAAATGTAGCCTTCCAAGTTTATACCAGTAAAAAAGTCATATTCACACCGATTCTAAATTTTAATCCGAAGATTCCAACATGTCATATCGATGAGTTTGACTACAAAAAACAATGAAATAACAATATAATGCATGCGTACTATACATGAGTTATTTTTCCTGAATTATACATAAATATCTTTACTATAATTCCTATAATTCCTGTATTATAAATTCTGAAGTTCTAATAAGATTTGAAAGATAAAAATATACAAAATAGCAAGATTGAGTATTACTTTCGTTACGTACTGTACATTGTGAACACATGGGTATGTTTACACTTCAATATTCAAAGTTATGCAAAATAAAGTAAAAATACTTATGCAAAATATACTCAAGACATTGTTTAAATTAAATAAATACATACCAAATTTGTTAGACACTGGTATACTAGTCGTACAGAATAACAAACAATAGGCTACAAAAAATCGTGCCTTCCATGATTCGACTTCCGAGATGTACAAAGAAAAACCGTAGCTAGGTAAACCGTAAAATTCCGGATTGGCCGTTACATACTGCCCCCTTAATTGGGTTTCCACAAAAACACAATTATCAACTCATTACAAATAAGGCCAATCAAAAAATTACACACAAATAATGCATGCCAAATAAAATAATTTCAATTATTTCATACGAAAGTTATTTATGGTCCAATTATCGTCACTGTCAGGTCCATGCTACACAGTCATCATCACTCGGACTCAACAAGCAGACAGAGTTTTCTAATCGGACGCATCAGGGTTGATGATCCAGTCTTCACTTTGACAACTCGCACAACGTCATCTCTGTCCTTCATCGTCTCGATCACTCGTCCCATAACCCATGAATTCCTTGGAGAGTTGTCCATCACAAGAACAATATCACCTACTTTCATATTTCTTGTTGGTTGTGTCCATTTCTGCCTTTTCTGTAAAAGCTGCAAATATTCATTTTTCCACCTTGCCCAAAATATGTCAGCTAAGTACTGGATTTGACGCCATCGTCGTCTCACATAATTGTCCTTTTTATCGAAAAGTCCAGGGGGAAATCTCTCACCAGGTCGCAAAAGTAGCAAATGATTTGGTGTTAGCGCATCCACATCACGTACATCCTCTGACATTTCTGTAATTGGCCTTCCATTTAGAATTGCTTCAACTTCACAAAAGAGTGTAGAAAGTCCTTCATCACTAATGCGAATATTTTGTTCACACATCACTGAATACAAAACTTTTCTAACAGATCTTATGAGTCTCTCCCATACACCTCCAAAATGTGAAGCAGCTGGCGGATTGAACTCCCATTGGATTTTCTTCTGAAGCATAAATTCATGTATCTGATGCAAGTTCCATCTCTGTATTTCCTCTGACATTTCCTTAGCAGCACCAACCAGATTTGTGCCATTATCTGAACGAATGAATGCTGGTATTCCTCTCCTTGCTATAAATCTTCTAATGGCATTTATGCATGAATCTGTGTCCAGAG
Organism: Saccostrea cuccullata; assembly: GCF_032062105.1. NCBI lineage: Eukaryota > Metazoa > Mollusca > Bivalvia > Ostreida > Ostreidae > Saccostrea > Saccostrea cuccullata. Next base: position 8,254 of record NW_026929057.1, on the reverse strand, counting down.
AAAAAGCCAATTCAAGATGTATTGCTCTTGTAATTAAACAAGTGAAAATCACACCGTAACGCTTCAGTGTACTTCTCCCTTGCCTCACTTCAAAGGGTCCAAAGAAATCCATTCCAAGCCTGGTAAAGGGGGGTTCATCTGCCTTAAGTCTTTCTTCTGGAAGATCTGCCATCTTTTGTTTTTCACAAACACCTCTGTGTTTCTTGCATATCACACATCTGGATACCAAACTTTTAATCATCACACTTGCACCAATAATCCAATATTTCTGTCTTAAAACACTTAAGATCGAGTTTTTTCCCAAGTGTCCAATGGTTTGATGAGCGTCTTTAATGATGAGACTAGACACTGGAGAATTTTTTGGCAGGATTATTGGGTGTTTAGCATCGAATGACATTTCCGCTCGCTCCAACCTTCCACCGACTCTCAACAGTCCATCATTATCCAAAAATGGGTCCAACTTTCGCAATGGAGATTTGGATCCTATGCTTTTCTGTTTTCCAGAATCGGTCATATTTTTCAAGGCTTCAATTTCCTCGCTAAAATGTTTCTGCTGCACATAATACATTAGAGCTTTTTCTGCTTCAGTCCTCTTTGAAATTGTCAGTTGTAATTTTTTCTTGACTTCTTTTTTGCGTTCCTTTGTCCTGTCCTCTTTGGGCACTTCTTGTTCAGCTTTCACTGCAGATTTTAAGTATTCCTTCACGACGATCAGCCATGCAGTCATCTTGATTAATTTGAACCAGTCTGAACAATAGTGAATTAAGCGTTCAACTCCTTCATGTTGAGTTGTCTCATTTGTACAAACATTCACAGGTCTTCTTACTTCTGGGTCATCACTTGGAATGTTCAAATTTTCACAACACATTGGCCACTCATCTTCATCATTCCATAAGAAGTCTGGTCCTTGTAGCCATTGGTGAGTTTTCAGAAACTTTTCCATGTTCATTCCTCTTGATGCCAGATCAGCTGGATTTTGTTTTGTGTCTACATAACGCCACTGTTCCACTTCAGTTGCTTCATGAATTATCGCTAGACGGTTTGCTATAAAGGTGTGGAAACGTGTCGTTTTGTTGGATATGTATCGAATAACTGTCATGCTATCCGTCCAATAAAATACTTGATGAACAAGGTAGTCCAGTTCTTTCATTATCATTCTACAAAGTTTCACTGCACTTGTAGCTGCGGTCAGTTCTAATCTGGGTACACTCACAGATTTCAGGGGCGCAACTCTTGATTTTCCTAACACAAATGCACAGTGAACATGTCCATCTTCATTCAAAAGTCTGAGGTAAAACACTGCTCCGTACCCAATCTCACTTGCATCAGCAAAACAATGAAGTTGACAGTTGACAATGTTCTTAAAATTCACTGACTTATAGCATCTTGAGACGTTTATTTTCTCTAAATCTGGCAATTGCTGTAGCCAACTATTCCATTTCACTAGCTCCTTAGCAGGAATTTCTTCATCCCAGCTTATCCCCCTTTTACACAAGTTCTGTAATATGGATTTGGCTGTCAAAATAAAGGGAGAAACAATCCCAAGGGGATCATAGACGGAACTAACGATACTTAAAATGCCACGCCTAGTTGCTGGTTGGTTGTTATTGTTCAACTGAAATCCAAGTACGTCATTTTTTATGAACCAATATACACCTAAAGCACGCTCGACTAAACTTTCATCACTTAAGTTCCACTTTTCAACTTCTTGAACTCTGTCTATTTCTGGCACAGATTCTAGGACTTTTTCACTATTGCTGATGAATTTGGTCAAATAAAATCCACCCATCTTGCACAAAGCTGAGACATCCTTAATCAAAGATACAGCATTTTCCTCTGCAGCAACAGAAGTCAAACAATCATCCACATACATATTTCTTTTCACAGTATCTGTTACTATGGGGGCAAACTGTTCTTTGTGCTTTTCTGCAGTTATCTGTAAGGCGTAATTACAACAACTCGGTGATGAAGTTGCTCCAAATAAATGAACTGTCATCCTATACTGTAACGGTTTTTGATCTATAACTCCGTCCTTCCACCAGTAAAAACGTAGGAAATTTCGGTCCTTTTCTGGCACTTTCACTTGGTAGAACATAGATTCGATGTCGCCCAATATTGCAATCTCTTCTTGTCGGAATCGCATCAATACGCCTAGGAGATTATTTGCCAAGTTTGGTCCTTGTAGTAACTGATTGTTCAAAGACACTCCCATGAATTTCGCGGAACAGTCAAATACCACTCTAATTTTATTTGGCTTTTTTGGATGATAAATTCCGTGATGAGGTAAGAACCAAATTCTCCCATCTTCTTCATTTAGTTCATCTTCTGGAACCGGTTCTGCGTAGCCTCTTTGCAATATTTTGTCCATGAACTCTACATAGTGATCCTTAAATTGAGGATTCTTCATAAATTTACATTTTAGTCCTTCTAGCCTCTTCAAACACTGTGCAGAATTGTTTGGTAACACAACATCCTTTCTGCGGAATGGAAGTCCAATATGATAGTGGCCATTTTCAAACTGAATTGAATTCTCTACTTGCTGTAAAAAGTTTTTGTCCTCCAGTGAGTATTCCTTCTTATCATCCACCATTAGCTCAGCCTCTGGAAAGTCAAAGTTCATCATTTGTTTGAAAATATGATCAAGCTGTGTTCCGTCATTTTGAATACACACATGATTCACATCAAAGGTTGTTCTGTTTCTTATTATATTCCAAGGAATCCAGCCTAGTCTGGTTCTAGTTGCATGGGGTGAACCTCTTGGTCCTACTGCCAGCTCAAATGGTGTGTAGGCATCTGGAACGTTGTTGCCGATCAGAATCCCAATGTTTGCATTGACCTCTGGAAATGGAATTGACTGCAAGTGAGACCACTTTCTAATTTCTTCTTTTGTTGGGATCTCTTGATTGGAAACCGGCATCTGTTTTTTTGTGTATACCTTAGGGAGATCAATAAAGTGTTCTGCGGTGAGTCCTGATACTTGTAATCCATTCATCACATAAGTATTTAATTTCTGAGTGTCTCCCATAGTATTGATAGTAATCTGTGTCTTTTTACCATGTGCTCCAAGCTGGTACATGATATCCTCCGTGCAAAATGATACGCTACTACCAGAGTCGAAAAATGCGTACGTCTCCACAGTGTAAGGTTTGTTCTTGAGTTTTACACGTACAGGTATGATGGCCATTGCACATGATATATCCTCAGTTTCTTCATGACATCCAGAAGAAATTGCATTAACACTTGGCTTGGAATCATCTTTGCTAAATGCACTGCTTTCAAGCTGTTTCCCACACACAGACGCCTCTTCAGCTAACTGATTGTTCTTGACTCTTTGATCCTCATTATGGAGGATAGTTGGATGTTGTCGCGAACACTCTGTACACTTAAGCCTTTTCCTACACTGACTACTAAGGTGTCCTTGCTTTAAGCATCCAAAACACAGTCCTTTTCTTCTAAGGTACACAATTCTATCATCCCTGTTTAGTTCCAAAATCTTCCTACATCTGTCTATTGTGTGATTAACACTATTGCAATAAACACATTTCTGCGTAGAGTATAACTTGGTTACTTCACAAGATACTCCCTTTGTTTTCTGTTGTGAGCTCGAGCCTCTTACTTGCTGAAATCCATATGTTGGATCATTCACCTTCTTAGCTTCCGCCTTTACAAAGTCCACAAAGTCTTTAAACTTAACTGTCCTATGAGCATCTTTTATTCGTAACACTACGTTTCTCCAGCGGTCATGTAAATGTACTGGTAATTTGCTCATAAGTCTCTTAATGTTTTCAGAATATTCCAAGACTCTTCCTGCATCAATACTCTCTGCACCATTCAAGCATTCAACAAGAAAGAGAGCGAATTCATCTAGGGATCTTACGTCTCCAGGTCGAATAGAAGGCCATTCCAAAGCTTTCCTAATAAAGGCTGTTGCTATGACGTCGGTGTCTCCATAACGCTCTTCCAACTGTCTCATGGCTGCTTCAAATGCTCTTTCTCCAGATAGATGACTGTATCCAGAGACCACTTTATTAGCTTCACCAAAAGTTAGCTGCTCTAAATAGTTCATTTTCTCGTCATCGTTATCACAGTTTATCACAACCTTAGCATTAAACTGACGTAAGAATTTCCTGTAATCCAGAGGATTGCCACCAAACTTCTTTATTTCTGGTGTTGGTTTTCTCAAATGTTTCACCACAGCTTGAACTGATGCAGATGAACTTGGAAATTCTCCCCTTTCATAACTCATGGGATAAAATGTTTCTGCATTTGGGTTGAGTCTTAATGGTCCAAGTGTGGGTCTGTCTGTATCGCGGTATCTAAATGGTTCTGGTGGTTTTTCTCCTCTATGTCTGTCTGTCTCTCGGTATCTGAATGGTTCTGGTGGTTTTTCTCCTCTATGTCTGTCTGTCTCTCGATATCTGAATGTTTCTGGTGCTCTATATGCTCTTGTATCTGTGTGTACTTGTTCAAATTCACTTTGTTCAAATTTATCAAACACTTTAGTTTTTGCCTTAGCCATCGCAATGTTTGTTTCTATTTCGAGCTCTTCTTCTTCCATCTTGAGTGCCACTTTTGCTAACTCTATCTCTTTCTTCTTCTTTAAGGATTCTTTCTTTGCTTCAAGCTCAGCCCTTTTTTCTTCTTCTGCCAACTTACGAGAAGATACAACACTAACAGAAGAAAATTGTCCACGACCAAAAGATCTGTCTTCACCATCTTCATGTAATAATTTAGTTTCTTGGTCTTTTATCTTTGCTTGCGACGCAAAATATTCTTGAAGCGAAGTCTTAAAGTTCTGTAAAAATGTTTCTCTTTCGTCGTATCCTTTCAGATATTCAGCTAAGTCGGTTTGATTTAACTTCCTTGAATGGTCATAATGACGATCGAGAAAATCATCGTAGGAGTCCATCCAATCTCTATACTTCTGTCTTATCATCTCTTCTGGTTCCCGATTATTCACCATTCCCGTTATTCTTGTACATAGTGACTTAAGACTACTAAAGGATTTCTCAATTTGTTGCTCACTATAAATTCGTCCTTTTTCAGTGAGTTTTCTAATTCGAGCTCCATTTTCACTGTGAGTCTCCTCAATGTTCTCCTGTTCCTCGTTCTGCTCACTGATCTCCTGCTTTTCCTTTGGCTGTTCTTTAGTTTCTGGATCCTGTTTATCAGCCATCCTTCTGATGATTCTGTCCAAATTTGTCCAAATTTGTCAATATTGTAGCCTTCCAAGTTTATACCAGTAAAAAAGTCATATTCACACCGATTCTAAATTTTAATCCGAAGATTCCAACATGTCATATCGATGAGTTTGACTACAAAAAACAATGAAATAACAATATAATGCATGCGTACTATACATGAGTTATTTTTCCTGAATTATACATAAATATCTTTACTATAATTCCTATAATTCCTGTATTATAAATTCTGAAGTTCTAATAAGATTTGAAAGATAAAAATATACAAAATAGCAAGATTGAGTATTACTTTCGTTACGTACTGTACATTGTGAACACATGGGTATGTTTACACTTCAATATTCAAAGTTATGCAAAATAAAGTAAAAATACTTATGCAAAATATACTCAAGACATTGTTTAAATTAAATAAATACATACCAAATTTGTTAGACACTGGTATACTAGTCGTACAGAATAACAAACAATAGGCTACAAAAAATCGTGCCTTCCATGATTCGACTTCCGAGATGTACAAAGAAAAACCGTAGCTAGGTAAACCGTAAAATTCCGGTGTTGCAAAAATATAGTAATTTACAGTATTCTTACATTAGTGAGAGGACAGCATCCATATTCCCCTGTCTCCTGGACACAACAGGTGCTCCCGTCCGGACAGAAGGACTTCCCGTCCTGACACGGAGTCCCGGGAACGGCGGGATTCTCCCTGGGACGGAAATAAAGTGTATCACAGTGGACGACCGCCACAACCAATGGTAGGAGTAGAAAGCCGCGCATCTAAAAATATATAAACATGATAGATAAGTATAGATAGTAAGAGGTGATAGTTTTTCAGGAAGGAGTGAATTTTAAACGTTAAAAGATCACCTTGTCCTGACTTGTGTCAATTCTAATTACTGGATATCTTGAGAGATAATTCGGTCATGAGATGAGAATCCCGTGGTATTATCAATTTGATTTGACCTAGTTATGTTTGTAAAGTCATATAAGTTATCAAATACATACCTTTTACATATCATGTATATAACACCTGAGATAACATTACAGTAAAGTTATAAATGATATCTAGATACTTGAATGCTTTGTGATAGTTAAGAAACTGATGTATGAACCAGTTACCACGTCCCCCCTTCATTTTTTTACAAACATACACCACCACCCCACCCCCACCCAGCTTTTGGCACAGTTAATAATATTTCCAGATGGAACTTTTAACTTGATGGGACCAAGAAAAAAACTAAAAGTTATCTAAAGATTCGATAAATTGCAGAAAAAATACTTTAAAAAACATAATTAGTAGGAAGTTTTCCGAATTACTTTGACATATCCACTGTACAGTGTATCAGAGGTATCAGTGCTCAAGTTAGAAGACATGAAAGTTCAAATGCATGCACACTTCTATACTTGCTAAATATGGAACTGTAAGGGTGTTGGAGATATAATGTACCAAAGTTCAATTACATGCACTTTTTGAACATGCTATTTCTAGAACCGTAGCAGTGTTGAAGATATAAGATACCAAAGTTCACCTGCATATATAAACTTTTCTAAAAATGCTTAATATTGAAGCTGTAGCTTTCTTTTTGTCCATCTTATCTAATAAGACCAAAGAGCTTTGCAGCTCATCTCTGACAGGATTGCTTCAGACATCCATACCGGGTTTTAATCAAACTGACACTGAGACCAGCTGGAGACATATAGAAGACTACATAAAAAATATAAAATATTTGTGCATAAATCTTAAATCTTCCTTGTTTTATAAATACATACGTCTTTATCTGTTGTTGCAGCATTTAAATAACATTCCACATCAGGGTTTTACGGAAAAAGTAAAATGAAAGTACAAATGCAGCGCTTTGTTCTTGGAAAGTAAACAGATAACATGCTATAAAAAAAATAATTGTCTTTTTCGCCCTGTAACATGGAAAAAAATAATGACAAACCCGTTACCTTGTGTCCTTAGCTCTTGTCAACTACCATATGAAAAATAAACCTCAAAATCAAATACAAGTCACATGAGATGCAGTCAGGTGGGCAAAGCAAAACGACCAAATGTGTTTACTTACACGACATTTCATTGGATATCACACCTAAAGCGGTGGAGATATGTTTCGTTCCTCTATCATTTAAACCCTTAATCCCTTTTGATTATTTTATCCCTGAAATAAAATAAAATTATATCGTACGGTATAAATAGAATGAAACTATACGTACTGAATTAAAACACCGGTATATATAGTACAGCCTGTAGGAACTGAAAAGAGAGGGAGGGGGGGGGGCGTACGGTGACTACATATTTATTAGCTCACCTGACTTGATTTAAAGTTCATTTGAGTTTCTTTCTGATCACATTCCGTCCGCCTGTCCGTCTAGCTGTCTGCCCGTCTAGCTGTAAACTTTTCTCATTTTGGACATCTCCAGAACCTCTGGGCCAATTTCAACTAAACTTGCCACTATAGAAGTCCTTTAATTAGTCAAGCCTGTTTATACGTTTAAGGGCCATGTCCTAATTCAAGGGGAGATAATTAGTTCTAAAATAGTGAAATTTTAGTGGCTTGTTTTGAAAATCTTCTTTTCAGTAATCATAAGGCAAAAAAAAAACTTGACACAATTACAGGAAACCTTCTTTACATAGTGTAGATTCAAGTTTTTTTTCTAAATCATAACCCCCGGGCTAGGATGGGGACCAAAGTTTTATACATAGGAATATCAGCTGAATATATAGAAAAAAAATCTACATAGAAATATCAGCTGAATATATAGAAAAAAAATCTTTATAAGTGGATCTTCTTTTTAGCAAAGTCCTATTTATTTATATTGATATGAATTTAAACCAGTTATATTCAAGCTGTGCATTATCTGTGACTATTAAGACGTTTCTGAAAATGCTAACGATTTCACCCCTATGACCTTGAAGTTTGATCTAAAATTTAAACAACAATGACATTAAGTTTGTCTTTTTCATTTTTATATTTTACAATGGTAATTACTTTTAAATGAGAGAAAATACTAGATCTTTTATACTTTAAATTTACATTACCTATGGCAATTATCTT
>NW_026929056.1:0-36400 GCF_032062105.1 Saccostrea cuccullata | reverse complement strand
TCTGGAAGGGCTCATTAAGTGGAGAATACATACCAAATATTAAGTCTTTATCTTTCTTCGTTATGGTGAAGGTTCAAGTTTGCCGACAAAAAAGCCATATTTAGCGTATAGGTCACAGTCAAGGTCACAAGGTCATTGACTATGGTGTCATTTAAAAAGCTTATTCAGTGGTGTATACATACCAAGTATGAAGTCTCTATCTTTTATGGTTCAAAAGTTATGACGAAGGTTAAAGTTTGCACAAAAAAAATAGTTTAGCATATGAGTCACAGTCAAGGTCACAAGGTCATTGACTTTCATGTCATTTGAAAGAAATTAGTTAATAAAGTATGCACACCAGATATTAAGTCTCAACTATTCATGGTTCAAAAGTTATGGTGAAGTTTGCAGACAAACAGACAGACAGGACAAAAACAATATACGCCTCGGATCTTTCGATCCGGGCGCATAAAAATGATATAAATACATTGTAGTAATATGTTCTGAGAATATCGATTATTGCATTGCAAAAAGAAAAATAGTGTAATATATATAATGCTACGACTCTTATATTTGTGAAATTCATTCGTCGTTTTTAATGATTCCTAAAAGCCAATTTGTTCTGTACACATCTTGTTCTTCACCATAAAACCATTATATTATTTACTTCTACTTAGTGTAGTTAGGCCAAATAAGCGTATCGTCAGACACTTGGAGTTTCTACTTGAGTGAAATCGAGTTTAAGAAATAGATTTGACAACGAATATCAATAGAGTAACTCGATTATTTTAACGATAATCTACATAACATGTGATATAATACTTTATCAAAGTTTACATAACTTGTTTGTCTTTAGTGTGTATAGTTCATTTGAATCATTTCTGAGTTTATGTTAGTAGTTTGACATTTATACGGTATATTATATATTATTTATATCAAAACGAAGTTCATGTATCTGATTGAATACCTTGTATTGAGTAATATGTATGTATTATTTAAATAATTCATAAGAATTTAATGTAACGCCTTGAACTGATAAAACCAGCAATAATTGTTTTATTATATGAGGGGATAGTTAGTACCTGTCATTTTATTAAGGGTTTTAAATGAATAAACCTTACCGGTCGTATCAATTTTATCCCATTTACAACCAGTGGATAAGTGTTTTATTATACTGATGTATATTATAATTTCTAAGGTTCAAATTTTCTTTGGAGTTAGATAATACCGCAAGTATGAGCTGAAATCATGATGACGTCACAATGCTACTGAAGTCATTTGACACAGAAAATAAAAATCAATGTCAAGTCGTTTATATAGCTGGAAATTAAAATTGGCGTCAAAAATTACATTTCCAACATTTTCCGAGGGGTGTAGCAAAAAACTATCCTTTTTTGTATAGTTTCTATGCGGGGAAATTTTCAGACTATTGATAATAGTTATTTTACCTTCTGAACTTTATATAAGAAACATTTTAACAGAAGTATAATAAAATATATTATTCATATTTTAACGAAGTTCATGTATCTGATTTAATACCTTGTGTTGAGTAATATGTATGTATTATTTTAATAATTTTAAAGAATTTAATGAAACGCCTTGAGCTGGGTCAGTTTTTTATCCTCCAGGGGACAGCATGTCAGACACGGGGAGTCCCTACTTTGATCTGTCTGGGATGTCCTTCTCCACCCTGGACAGAGATAACGACGTGTCTGGAGGGAGCTGCGCTGTGGATTACGGAGGAGGAGGTGGCTGGTGGTATAACAGGTGTCACGACGCCTACCTTAACGGACCGTGGTCCTCAGGAGACTGGACGAAGCCGTGGTATCCAACTGTACGGAGAGGGGCGGACGTCAGAGAGACCAAGATGATGATCAGACGTCATTAAAATTAGGTCAACATCCGGGCTCTTTAAATTGCTTTGTTTAATAATCTGAAATCCGAAGCTTTCAAAGGTTTGTACTTGATCCGTTTTTGACATTGTTTTTTTTTTCTTTACAGATAGAGCATTCAAAGGAGGAAAATTTGATGATGTTTTGGAGAACCGTCCGCGTTTGCTCTGCTCCAATTTTGTATTGTTCTGTGGAGTTTGATTTTGAATACTGTTCCGTTATCTCCATATCCTTCATGAATAATAAAAAAAGAACTTTATAATAAAAAATCACAAATAAAGAATTTTCATAAAATGTACACTTTTATTACATTTTATAGTATTCTTTTATTCATAGCAATGTTCTATAAATTCCGAATTTATATAAATGTTTTTTAACAAATTATGCGTCCTTGTGAAAGGATATCCTTTCCTGGGTCCTGTTGGACAAAAATGTAGAATTTTATCATTATCATTGTCTGTTGATGCATTTTGAATAAACTTAGGTAAGGAATATCCTGTTCTTTTAAAATAATTATGCCATGTGAAAATAATTGAAGGGATAGAACAAATAAAAATCGATACAATGTTTCATATTAAAAATACAATATTTTTATAAAACTTACGTTTTATATGTATATTTAACTTCATTAAGAACCGAATAAAATATCAAATATCATGCTCTCATTGTTCATTGTTTTCTTTTACATATTGTTCATTTGAAAATCTAATTATGGCAATCATTCTTTATTTAAACATTAAGCAAAGGAAACACTAACATCTAATACCAACTATGAAGGGAACAAGAGGATTGAAAGAGTTTTTTGAAATGTTATCAATTTCATGTAATTTGGTTTAATCTGATTTATTGAGAAACATTTGTTAACAAACACTATAACCTGCTGAATAATGAAGCCACGTCATCCAGATTAACACCTTGACGATGGGTGATATTCCAAAAATAGAGGCTGCGCATAATTTATGCGCACATACGGTTCATGTTATATGTGCCTGTATAAATATTTCGGTTGACAATGGTTTTCTTGGGGTAAAAAGTTCAATGTTACACTCCACTTCCTGCATTATTTATATAATGATTACTTATGAACGTTTTACGGCAAATTTGATTAGGCTTTAGGAAATATTTATGGGGTATTCATTGCGCAATATTCGTACATCATTGTAAAATGAAGCGTATTAACTATTTGAAAGCATTTTGTCACTTAATTTAAAGGAATTAACTAAATTTAAAAAAAAATTCTTGTTAAAAAATTTATTTTCAATTTCACATATCTAATTTTTTTTACGATTTTGCAACTAAAAGGTAGATTGACGTCATAATGGTGTGTTTTGGCCTTTTAATAAGGTGAAGTTCTTAAAGAAGGGTGAATAAAAATGATATAAAAGGTTTTTGTTTTTTCTAAAGTTGCAGAAGACATCAATTTTCAATGGATTTTCTTTCAGTTGAAATTGTCTACTGGCATCACCCACAAAATTTTTGACAAATGTGATTTTTCAAGAAATTTTACACAGCATATCCAGAAATTAAAGTGCTTTATGTCGTTTTAAAATCTTTTATTTTTAACGTAGAGAAATGAATCAAATTAATGAAGCCACATTTTTATAATGGTACCCCTTCATGCAATATTCTTCACTGATTTATTACAATCATATACTTAACTAATGTTTAAGGCAGTTTCGAAACCTTTTGGAAACATAAAATTTTAGGGCACAATAAAGCTAAAACCGTACCTAATCCTTTATTATTACTCGCTTTTTTCTAGTGAAAATAACATAACCACGACCTAAATGTAAGAATAAGATATTCAAAACATTTGCAGATACTGAGCTGATTTTTGGTTTATTCGATTACCATGGTGACTTATAAATCAAGTTTGTATTCTGTTCCATTCCTTGATTTTTTTTAGGGATTTACGACATTTTCAACTTTTAAAGAAAGGTATGTGTTTTACTTCGCTTCAATACTTTTTTTTAATAGAATTGTGTTATATTTGATGGGAACCACTTTAAACTAGAAGGTAGGAACTAATATCGCTAATGCAATACCTTCAGAATGCTTGTTCTATGTGCATGTCCTTGGGGTTAAACTAATAAAACAACTCAACATTAACAGCAACAAAACAAATAGTGTTATACTTTAAATTTCCCTTTCTGAATATTTAGGCAGATGATCTAGGTGACAAAGAGAAGTTTTTAAATTACAAAAAGATAGGTCAGAATTGTATTTCTCCAGTTGATTCTTTATTAAAAGAAATACGAAGATATTAGTTAAGTATTATTTTGTATAACATGAAACAGAAAATACATTCAATCATAACTGAAACTTTATATTACATATCAAGAATAATGACATTGGAAGCAAGACAAAATTACTTTTAAAACATTAACAGAGCTTAAAAAGTAAATAAATGGGTTCGCTGAATGAACGAGAATTTTAAACACTTCACTGACATTGACGAACCATAACTCCTTATCAAAGCTTGTATGACGAAAAGGATCGTGAACCATAATGCTGTCACCAACAGTACTCTGAACTATGGAGAAGACGGAATTGGCCGTTCTCAGTGCAAGGATTAAGGAAACTGTAATCATCATCCGCTTCTTCACATTATTTGCAGCGAGCGACGATTTCATCGTTTTACAACGATTTACGACAAAATAGATGTTAAGTAGGACGATAACAGTGAGGAGGAGACCATCATCAGCTATGTACAACAAATACGTATCAGGAATTTTCAGAGACCATATAACTTCTACAATAACAACTCCGTATACAATACTTAACATCAAACAGAGGCCGGATATGACGCAGATTTTTCTATTAGTGAGATAGACACGGCTTTTTATTGGATGGACAAACTTGGCGTATCTTACGGATAAGAGTACCATAACATTCAAAGAAGAACACATTTTCGTTCCATACGTGGTTATCTGAAAAATGTTTTGAAACTTTAAAACTTCACAGATATTTGAAGGTACAAAGAATTTGTTGAGAAAGAAATTGATGTGATAAAAGATATCTGCCACAGCTAAACTTAAAACACTCATGTAAAATGGTTTTCTAAGCTTGGGATACAGGAGAATCACTGACACTGACAGGTTACTCAGAATCCCCAAGGCGGAAAAGGCCGAAGCCACGTATTTCAGTAAAATGGATTTGTCAGCTCTGGAGGTGATGGTTTTCTCGGAGCTTTCCCGACCATCATAGCTCGACAGCAAGGATTTAAAACACAAATTCTGTAGAAGTCCACCAAGGGATGAATCAACATAATGCGATCTAATATTCAGTAGATGAAAGCATTCAATAAGTTGAGATCCATTTTCTACACATTCATTCAGTTTTTCGATTATACTGAAATTCCCAGACGTACCTTTAAAATGCGGAATGGCCATAGAGTCATTGGTTTCACTGCTCTCCTTGGAATCCAATGATGAATTGGGAGGAAACACTTGTTTTACTTCTCTCAGACCCGTGATACCCGTCATCATCTCTGTTGAGACACGTGAATTCTCCTCTGCTTCTGATTCTCGAGAAGGATGAACTTTTAACGAACACGTTAGTATGACGAAACTTGTAAACAATGTCTTGTTCCATCTACCTGATTAACAAAAACAGAAAAACTAGAAATATGTCTGTAGGACATGAATGCCCCGCCGCGTGCATCATGAAAATTTGTATTAAATTTGATCATAAAATCTTGAAAAGTGGTGCAGTTGAATTGCTTACATCAGTATGTATAAACATATGAAGTTTGACACTAATTTTAAAAAAAAATGAGGTCAAAGGAAAGGCCAAGGTCAAAAATGTTAATGCAGCCGAAAAGCTCTAATCAGTATGTATAAGTATTTATGCTGTAGAAAAAAAATATTATGAATGATTTTTTTTTTAAACTGACATAAACACAATTTGAAAAAAGTGAGGTATAGGTCAAAAGAAAGGTCAAGGTAATAAATATAATGCAGTTGAATTACACCAGTATGTATCACCAAATGAAGTTTGACACTCATTAAGGGAAAGTGAGGTCAAGGTCTAATGAAATGCCACTGTAAAAACATGTTGATGCAGTTGAAAGGCTCTCATCAGTATATATTTACATCCACTGAATATTTTCTCCTTTATTTCTTAAGAAACCCCATTGATTTCATCACTGCATAAACTGCAGCAGGCAGGTCGCCTGTACAGATTTCTTAATCAGTGGCTGTTCCATCAATGAAGCGTATAAAGACGTTTGCATCATTAATGCAATAATTATAATCTTTTTAATCCTACTTTAATTGATTATTTAAACAGATATAAATATAAACAATAGAATGCTTACTTTGTTTGTTGTTACTGGAATGAACGGTCGCAGCTATTGCAGAAAAAATTTACATAACTCGCTTACGCGGGTTATGTATTTTTCCTACAACATCTGCTTCTGTGAACCAATGAGGAAGAAATAATTGTTTTTTAGAGTTTATTTAACAGTTATTTAACGTGAATCGTATAGTGGTGAAAAGCAATGAATTAGATCGTTAAACGGCCCGTGATCGTATAGCGTCTCTCGATCCCTCCTAGAACGTTGCTCCGAAGAGCCTCGCTCTGAGAAGTGCGGCCTAGATGACGACGAGAGAGTGCGCTAGAGCTAAGAATATCTCGAAGTCCGCCGTAGATAGTATATATAATGTACAATACATTATAGTCATTTGCATATACGATAAACAAGTTATTCAATAAATTGGTCTAAATCCTGGAATTTTGACAAAACAATTTATAATCTTAACATAAGTTTTTGTAAACTGGTAGTCAGTGTCCTTGTATTAGGCAAAAGTAAGTATAACTTTAATATAAACTTTAATAATGTTCAGTTATTGTTCCTGGATTGATGTCCGTAGATAGATAAACATCCTGGTATGTTATTTAGTCCTTAATCCGATTAACGTGTTTGTTTACTTTTACGGAAAAGTCTTATACTTCTGTATCCTTCTTGAATTAGGGGTCAGTGCACTCTATCATGAGTACATTTAAATAAGCTAATTTTATTTTCTTGATTAAAATAAGTGTCTCGTGGCCCATAGGTTTACATTCGTCCCCATGAAATTAGAAATTTCTGCAGGAAATTTCTGAACTAAGGAACAAAACAATTGTTTTTATTTGGTTCACATGGATTTGATAGGAAACAGATTATGTTAATCCTTCGTAAAATCTTGAACACTCACGTTCACATGAGTTATGGCAATATGTTCATCAAAGTCATTGGATATAAACAGTGTTTCAAGATTCTCTTCTTCTTGTCCTAGTTTCATGTCACTGCTATATATTATCAAAAGGATAAACGAATACGGTGGATTATACAGTTATAAGCTATCTTAAATTATGGATATACAAAAGTTCACTCCATATCACTCATATTGGATGTATAATTTTCTGTTCCTTGATTTAAGCAGGATTGATGGCGATGTAAGTTGTTACTCATTATCAATTCATGGAATTGAAACACTCCCAGTGATTATAAAAAGTCATAGGTATACCTTGTACGTATTATTTTAGTTAAGTCTCACGTTTAATTTATATTCTCGTAATTCGTAATTGACAAAAGCCATGATAAATTCGTAAAATAATGCAACAGCAATCAATTACATCATTAGTTTCCAGCGTCGTCTTCATTTGTAAACATTATCTAATGGACTGCTAATCACCTGTCGTATTCTTCATTTCCACGACTTCTTGTGATTTCCACAGCAGTATACCAAAACATAAAAATGGTACTATCCTCTTCACAATCGCAATCTCCAAGCGAATTAATTCAGGATCAGTACAAACACATATGACGGATCCAAATACACTGGATCAGACGTTTTCTCCGCCCTTGGTATCATACAATGTACCAACGTCATATAAAAATATATGCTTCAAATACAGTTCACGATAAAACCCAATGTTTCTTCGATAATTGTTGCAATATTGTCCAAATTAAGGTCAAAACTTCGAATCAAATTTAGTCAATTTTCAAATTCCTTAAAACTGCGACAACGAACCTGACGTTAACTTCATCACCATTTTCTCCTGTCTTCCAGTGTTTTCCTTCCAATTTTGATATCTTCCAGTACCTCGCACATCCTGGTCACGGCACCAAATTTGGTTTTGTGAACCAATGAGGAAGAAATAATTGTTTTTTTTAGAGTTTATTTAACAGTTTAGAATTAGCAGAATAAAACAAACGTGAATCGTATAGTGGTGAAAAGCAAAGAATTAGATCGTTAAACGGCCCGTGATCGTATAGCGTCTCTCGATCCCTCCTAGAACGTTGCTCCGAAGAGCCCCGGTCTGAGAAGTGCGGCCCAGATGAAAGCCAGAGAGTGAGCTAGAGCTAAGCATCTCTCAAATATCGCCGTAGATAGTATTTATAATGTACAATACATAATAGTCATTTGCATATACGATAAACAAGTTATTCAATAAATGGGTCTAAATCCTGGAATTTTGACGAAACAATTTATAATCTAAACATAAGTTTTTGTAAACTGGTAGTCAGTGTCCTTGTATTAGGCAAAAGTAAGTATAACTTTAATATAGACTTTAATAATGTTCAGTTAATGTTCCTGGATTGATGTCCGTAGATAGATAAACATCCTGGTATGTTATATAGTCCTTAATCCGATTAACTTGTTGTTGACTTTTACGGAAAAGTCTTACACTTCTGTATCCTTCTTGAATTAGGGGTCAGTGCACTCTATCATGAGTACATTTTAATAAGCTTATTTTATTTTCTTGATTAAAATAATTGTCTCAAAGCCTATAGGTTTACATTTATGCAGTAGTTAACGCAATGGGTTTTCTTAATAAATAAAGAAGTAAATATTAAATGGATGTAAATATATATCATAATAAATGATTATATAATGAATCTTGTAATTCCATTCTAATATTATTTGCAAATAAGAATATTTTCCCTCAATTTAATATGTACGAGTCGGTCGATTTATTTGACGAAACAAGAGGTGCAAAACAAATTAAAAAATGTCTTTCTTTTGACACTAAAAAAGCTCACCACTTGATCTACTGGTTTTGTGTCGTGAGAGTCCCTCAATCTTGTGTAAGATGGGACCCTTGATCCAGATTTAATCAAATTCGACAAATGATTTACATTAATTCACATTCACTTTGAGACTCGAGGATCTGTCTGTAACTCTTTTGTTTTCAAGGGATTCTTCAAGAACCAATATAAATTTTTTTTTTCATGGCGTCACCAGAGACTATTGCTGTATGGACTCTATTCTATAAACAGCTAATAATTATAAAAATGACTAGTCTCAACGCTATTCCGTGTTATTCACGGTAAACTTGAAGATATTCTTGTGTTTACAGATTCAATCAATTATGTTTGAGCCAGTTACGAGGCAATCAGAATATGTTAGGCCTGCCTTCATGGATGTGTCATCTAAGTTGTAATCCGAGAATAATGAAAGTAAAACAGGAAATTCTCCAAGAAGCAATAATTTTTTATGTATTTAGCACTGAAAATAAATTAAAAGCAAGATATTCAAAAAATGTTAAACATGAAAATCAAAACCCATAGGACATTTTTTGCACCTGTGTAGAATACTATACATTTATTAACTGAGTTGGAGGGCAACATGCGTTTTGTCTGACCCAATAACCAAACTGTCTGCCTGAGACCGTTAGGCCGAAGGCAGACAGTTTGGTTCGAGGGTCCGACAACGCATTTTGCCCGAGAACTCTGTCAATAAATGTTTTGTTATACCTTCATTTTATTAAGGTCTTCCGTCTTAACGGAAGACCTTATAGCGATTCTATTGTTTCTTATTATTATTATTATTATTATTATTCTGACGCGATTTCTCAAAGACTACTGGATGGAATTACATGAAATTTTCAGGACAGATGTGTTGTTAAATTGATTTGATACATCTGAGAGATTTTTTGGAAATTCGCTTCCGGTGCCAAGTTATAGACCTTTTTCTGATTTTTAAAATGACATTTTGTCTGCGGATTTTCTCAAGAACGGTAAAAGATATCAATGTGAAACTTTCAGAGATCATAGATGAAGATAAATACTATCCAGGACGCGACACTTCGTTTGTCGTCATTACTTCCGGTCGCCACCGGAAGCCAATTTAAAAAGTCCAATTTTTCAACTTTTTTTGTTTTTCAATATTTTTCGTTTATTTTTGGAATGTTAATAGAGACCTTTCTTATAATGCTTACTATATAATTTGTTTAAATAATGATAGATCTAAACTCTAGATATTAGCATTTAAAAATCTTAAGCATTCCAAAATGGCCGCTCTATCTGTAAAGTCCGACATTTCGCAAAAGGGGTTTAAGGAGGCATCTGAGCGTTTGCTTAAACGAAAGTTAAACGAGGACAAATGAAATATAAATTAAAGGAGTACTTGGCACGTCGTAGTTACGTTGCAATTCTGTATCAAACTAAGTTCTTCTTAAATGTCTTCTATAATTGATTTTGGTTGGTTCTTAAAGTAGAAAAAGAAAAGACCAAATGCGCAAATGAAATTCGATACCTAATATCTTCTGATTGCACCACGGAAAAGCAGATCTCAAATCATTGTTACAAGTAATTTTTTTTAAAAAAAGAATATCAATGAATACAGTAAGAAAAAAACTTACCCAATTTTTCCCCATGCACACTTGTGCCATATTAAACTAATAGAAAAGACAAAATAAAATAACAATATTTTTTAGAAGATCGCTTAACGGCGTTTATATTAACATTATTGTCTCAAAGATCTTATTCAAGTTATTGGGCACAAACGGTATCCAACGCCTTGACCGTCGTAAGGTGAACCATTCTTTTTCGCGAAACATTTGAATCTCTTCATAAACATGAAATTTAAAAAAAAAAAGAAGTTAAAATTCATAGCCGCTTCGTTTTAGTGTTACTTGCCTAATGCACATGCTATATGGAGTTTGTGAAATGTATTAAATACACTTTGTAATCATCAAATTTTAGGCTATATGAACGTTTTATTTTTAATTTCATTGAAGCTATCACACCTATTAAATAGAACATTACCAAGAAAAGACGCGAAGATTAACTCGTGGCGTTTGGCGTGAAATTATGAATAGTGACTTAGCCTTTCATAATTCTAAGACAAAAGCACTTTATACAGAGGTACTGTGTATACAAGAAGATTCAGAGAAGAGGTCCCAACAGCGTACATTTTATTTAGCGCGTTGGATTTTCATTCTGGCGACTTGGATTCAATCCCCCTCTGTGCAATATTTTCAGCTAGAGTTTAGGGGGTTTTTTCCGAATCGGACGGAAGACCTCTCGTTGCTCGCAACGAGATCGTATCTACTCTTATTTTATTTTTTTACGTACATGTATTTTGTACTGTGTTTCGTGATGTAATATTAGGTTTGTCACTCTTTTATACAAATAAATGAAAATGAGATTAAGCTCCGTCCATTTTGTGACGTAAGCGGTCCAAACATCGATTTTTGCCCGCTCAGAAAAACATTAATACAGTTACTCTTTCAATAAAGATTAGTATAGGAACAAATTTTTAAAGGTATAACAAAGCACTATTAGATTCGATTTGTATTGATAGTTAGCTGTGAAACCATGTAAACAATTATTAACAAAGTTAAAAGTGATAAGGAAATAACTCTGTGGCCACTTGTGGTTGCTTTAAATCGTACCCCCATTTCAACCAAAAAAAAAAAATCTAGAACATTCAGCATGCAAACAAGCTTCATTTTTAAAGTAAAAGTCGGCCTGTAATTTTTTTGAAATAAATCTCCGAAATCTAAATTAAACAAGAGAATCTTGCTGTAGAAATTACGAAAGTCGTTCAGAAATTAAGCGGACTTGGAGTTCCTGTTATGCTTGAGTTACCTTGTCTGTTCAACATCCATGCACTATTTCTTGGCAAACTTAAAATCTAAAAAATAAGTAAAGCGTATTCTTTTTTTTTTTTTTAATACCAAAAACTGCAAGTACATATATATGAAATACTAGTATAGTGTGACATTGGTCATTCTATTTTAACCCCTTCCATGGCATAGATTTTAAACATGTCTAGACAAATTGATATTAAGATTTTAATGCATTTTTCTGGTATTTCTTGTAATTTTAGTATATACCAATGCATATATATTCTGAAAGCAGGTACTGTGTACTTTCCGAAAATGATTATAAAAATATAATTTTAGTTGCCATGGCAATGAAATACAAAATAATCATGCTTGAATTTCCATTTATTTAATAATGAGTTTCATTTTGGTTTTTCTTTGCTCTGTTAAATATATTTAAAAATATTTTATTGTTGTGTTTTTATGAGCATGTTGTACATTTTTTAAAAATCCAATTTAAAGTATTTTAGAGAAAATGGGCAGGGTTGTTAGGTACATGTAATCACCAGAATTTAGCATTTTTACATATAACTTGTTACCCCTGCATTGATTTCAATAATGGCAAATTCGCTCAAATAGTGCACAAAGTTTAAGACAAGCTAGCAAAATAGTGGTACAACCAATAAAAAAATTTTCTATATATTTTTTATCGTAATTATGTTTTCTTTCTAACGGTGCAAGAATTATTCTGATATTTGTAGTATTAACGAAGTTATGAATGTTTGAACACAATAAACATCTTTTTCAAGTCAGATGCGTAGAAATGCGTATATGCCTTGGAAGGGGTTAACAGCACGTATCAAGTTTTCGCACAGGCACCTTAAGTATGGATCGATACCCCATCCTCTTGAAAGTTTTCATTTAAAAAAAATGTAAGAGCGTAAAATATGTCAAAAATATTTCTTTAAAAATTCCTCTTCAATCACTTCCATATGTCGTTCTATGCAAGCAGATTTTTCACGTTTAGCGAATGGCCTTATACCGCGCTATAATAAAAATCAAACCGCTTAAGGTTATTTTCTAAAAGTTATGGTTCGAGTTTGAAATTTAAGCTCTTATTTTCATAACTATGTTAAACATTAATGACATATTTTTTAATATTTTTTGTTATAGACTTGTATATACCGTATATTATTACATATGTGCCTGGAGTCATACTTTTGTGGATTTAAGAAAAAACTCTGTCCATGGGGATATGATTTCATGAAAGAATAAATGACATATGTGTAATATTTTACATTTCGTGATTGACATTGCTTGCGAGGTTCTTCATACCTCAAAGACAACGGAAATAAATATCTAACAAAAAATTATGACTCATCACAGCAGCTACTTTTATATACCTATTATTAATTTTATCAAAAGAAACAAACATCGCAACAATTATCTGAAAGTTAAATGAACAGGACAAGAATACTAGTAACAGGTAAAGAAAATAATAAGAATAAGAGAATCAGGTAAAAAAAAGAAGCCCGCAATAATAATTGGTATAAGTATAATATCAAATTCTAAACAGCCTCAGTTTATGACATCCACTACTTATAGTATTGGAGATATTCAAGTGTGAAATACACACTTAGCATGTGATGGTTATTCTTGTTTTGGTTTACATATTTACATGACACGGCAAGGAGGTTCAATTGCTTCAGTACTTCTGGCCTTATTATCAATTCTATTTCCATCTACAAAAAAATTAATGATACAACCAAACCACTTGAAGTGATAAGTACGTTCTCCTTTTGGCCCAGTATAAGTGATTTGTATTATGCACCATCAAGAAATTTCAAGTATTCTGCTTTAACCTTCCGCAATCTTGAGAAATTCCGAGATATCTCTTTATACTCATGATGTTATCCGATTGAGGAAATCCCCGAACGCCTCTATATATACCTCATGAAATGTCTTGTTGAAACACGACATTGATATCCTCTGGTAAGTTCGCGTAAAAATTGGAAGAATGATGTCTTTAATTCTGGTACTGTTCTTCATGTCAATACATCATGTCCTGGCGGCTTCCTTGTTAACCGGCACTAACGATCCGAACTCTTTGATCCACGACAGACGTGAAATAAAGGAGATCGATGTTCTGCGACAGCTCATCAACCAGGAGACTCTCATCCGTTTTAGCATTGTTAAAGACGTCAAAGCAACTGTGGATGACGTCAATTCTGTTAAGAGAAATGTCGCTTCCACAGAAACGCAGTTCTCCTCTCTTCAGCAGACACTAAATGGATTGAAAAATCAGGTCGATTCTCTAGCCAAAGATAAGAGATTAGCGGAGAAAGCAGAAACATTACAAAGGGAAGTTAATACTCTTAGCAGACAGAACCGGATTTTGACACAGAAGATAGAAAACTTGGAAAAACAGGTTGAAGTAAACAAGACAAACTTTTTACAGCAGATGGTAGACGCATTACAAAGACAGGTTACTTCTATGAGTCAGGAACAGAGAAGAGAAAACAAGAAAATTGCAAAGAATTGCGAGAACAAGATTCAAGAAATCGAGCAGAGGTTTAATAGAAACCTCACTGAGATTTACGAACTTCTAAACAACAGAACATTGCAAACCGTCACAAAAGGTATTCACTCTCTCTCTTTCTCTCTCTCTCCATGTATCTCTCTACCTCAGTGTGTATTTCTTATATCAATTATATGTTGTTCTTTTTAAGATTCCAAAATAATTACGGACTGTAAGGATCACTTTCTACAAGGTTATAAACAATCTGGTATATACAGTATAAACCCTTTCTGTAACGAGACTCAGGTACACGTGTACTGTGATATGGAGACAGAAGGCGGAGGGTGGACAGTAAGATTTCTCTCCCTTTCTTTTGAGTTTTTGAAAAAAAAAATTAAAAAAACAGATTTTTCTTTATTCTGTCTTAAAGATATTTATTTTCTGTTGTTAACTTGTAGGCAATCCAGAAGCGAGTGAGTGGATCTGTAAGTTTCGACAGAACGTGGGTGGAGTACAAGGATGGGTTTGGTTCCCCTAATGACTCCTACTGGATAGGTCAATAATTATATTACTTTATTACTTTATTAGCAATGTTTATGTTTTTTTTGCATCTGTGTATGTTTCAGGGAAAACAATTTTTTTAAAAATGCATTTCTTTGCAATTCATATCTTTTCAATACTGTATGAATTGATATAGCAATTTTATGTATATTGATTAAACTTAATACACCCGTACAATTAACTATTGAAGGAAATGACGTCATTCATCAGCTTACTAAGGGAAGAAACTCCTCTTCCTCCCTCTACGTCTCCATAATGTTACAAAATGGAACAATTTTATATGAACTATATCGACAGTTCTCTGTGTCTGATGGAACGGACAAGTACAAACTTTTTCTTGGAGGTCCAGCTACCGGAACTTTGGGTAAGTGATAAGTAAAGTGTGTGTTACAACGCACTTTGAAAAATTACGTACTTTGGAAAAAAAAAATTCAAAGTGCGTTAAATTTGGAACCAAATTAACGCACTTTGAAAAAATAAAATTTCTTTTCAAAGTGCGTTTATATCAACCATATAAACGCACTTTGAAAAAAAATGTATGGGTCGGTCAATATTCTTGAAAATCTTGGGAATGATAAATAATTTAACATGTTTGTTAAGTCTTCGGTGGTTAGGTCACTCCAGGATGTAAAAGTGAGCGATTTTCATTTTTCTATGCTTTGAAAATTCTTTCTTATCAAATGTTTTACTGTCAGTAATTTTTTTTCCAGTTTGCATGCATGTTATATAAACTAAAATTTATTCAGTATTGCAAATAAATATATATACGTGGGTGTAACATAGGTGTATTTACCGGAAGGGGGGGGGGGGGGGGGCTTAAACACACAATTTTTTTGCAAAGATATACATATCATAGGCATTGAAAATTGTTTAAGAAAAAAGAGTTGAGCTGAGAGACCTTCTACTTCTCCTTGTTCTCAATAATGAGTACATGTAAATTAAGTTTTTCGAAAGATGTAATTAATATTATACATAGTAAAATCTAATTCTAGAATTTTTGTTTTATGCATAATTTTTTCAAAGTGCGTAAAATGTCATCGTGGTGATAAATGCATTTTTTTTTCAAAGCTGCATAATTTTTTCAAAGTGCTTTGCCACAAGTGTGTGACTATTCATTGATCCGGCACTGATAAAAAAAAGGGAGAGAAATAATGAGAGTGAGAGAAGAAAGGAAATGAACAATTAGGAGAAAGAGAGGAAAATAAAAAAGAGATGTACTTCTCCTATAAGACGGATATGGCAATTTTAATCCGTCTTGTCTTCCGCTAGCAAAATGAATGTATGCTCTATCTCTTATTAATGCGTTGCCCCCCCCCTTTAAAACAATAATTCTTTTTAAATAATATTAGATTAATATTTTAATACTAAGTACGCCTCCCTCACTATATTATGTAACTATATTAATGGTTAAATGTCTTTAGAATATCATTTTTGCATTGAATGAAGAGAAATTCTGTAACATATTTAATGCTAATACTATTGTATTTGTGAAATTCATTCATAAATTTTAACGATTCCTATCAGATAATTTATTTTATTCACGTCACGCTATTCACCACAAAACTATCGTATCATATAATTCTGCTCGGCGTCTTTACGCTTAATACGCTAATACCAGAAAATAACGGCATGTTATGATACAAATAATAGATCTAGAGAGAGAAATGGAACATTATAAATGATAAATTGCTATTATGTACGTAATTTTGATGTATTCATATTTTTTGATTATTTCACTGAATATGGGGAAATATTGTTTAGAAAAGAGTGAAATTGAGTTGAGTGAGTTAAAGAATTAGATATTACAACGGAAATCAATGCATTTATTTCAATGATAATCTACATAACTTGAGGTATAATGCTATTTCAAAGTTTATGTAACTTGTTTGAGTCCTGTGTATGGTGTGCATAGTTCATTGGAATCATTCCAATGTCTTTGTTACTTGTTGGACATTCATTTAAGTATCATATATCAATTAATTTATTTCAAAGTTCATGTATCTTGATTTTGTGTTGAGTAGGGATGATTGATTTTGAAAACTTTCAAGAAGTAAATGAAGGACCTTGAACTGAGTTAAGTTTCATTTTATTTTTTTTTTACAGGTGACGCTATGTTAGATACAGGTTATTCCTTCCACGATCTGTCTGGGATGTCCTTCTCTACCCCGGACAGGGATAACGACGGATGGATTGGTGGACACTGTGCTGCTCGCAGTAACCGTAGAGGAGGTTGGTGGTTCAACAGATGTCACAACGCCTTCCTTAACGGTCAATGGTCATCGTGGTCCTGGTACAGACCATGGTATCCCACAGTGAATGATAGGGCATTAGTGAGGAAGACAATGATGCTAATCAAACGTCACTAGGTAAACAACTGGTTTTGAATGAAATAAATTTTATTATCTGAAATCGTAGCTATAAATAGCCGCAAGAAAAGATTTCTAGTTTATCCTTCTTTTACACTGTTTTGTTTTACAGATGCAGAATCAAAAAAGAAGAGATGGACAAATTATTTTCATTATTATTCTATTATTCTATTGATGTTAAGAATTCCTTGTTTCAATAAACGTTTCTTAATAAAATTGGTAATCCTTGTGAATGGATATCTATTTGTGTACTTGAATAATGTCGAAATTGATATCATCATTATTTGTATACATTTTAATGTTAATTGTACATATACTATTACATACCTTATT
This sequence comes from Saccostrea cuccullata, assembly GCF_032062105.1. NCBI lineage: Eukaryota > Metazoa > Mollusca > Bivalvia > Ostreida > Ostreidae > Saccostrea > Saccostrea cuccullata. The sequence goes on along the minus strand of NW_026929056.1, from coordinate 18,932 downwards.
TGTTATAGAACTAAGTTGTATATGTGTATATATTAAATGTTAATTATGTCAATGTCTTTGTCCTCATTTTTTATAATTTTTTTTTCTTTTAAATTTTGTTTCATTTGAAAATAAAGTATAATAATCATGCCTTAAAGTCTATTTAAGGTAAGGTTTGCGTCTCCCTCCAACTCATATTTTTTTTAATATGCACACATGCTATATATCAATTTATTCAGGTAGATTAGCTTCATCATTTAATATGATTTTCAAAGATATTGCCCGTCCCATTTTTTTAGTAAGAAAAGCCAAATTTAACGCATTTCATATTTCACCTCGAATATTATTTTCATTGAAAAAATTGATTTATTTTATAAATTATCAAACTTTCATAATTTAAATGACCTGAATTAGTATAATTCATGCTTCTATTATTCAAACTTTTAATTTTCCGTTATCAAAAATGTGAAAATTTGGGTAAAAAAGAAGATTTTTCAATTTTCCTTTGTAAAGTGAAACCGTTGCCATGGCAACAAAAATATAAAAATCAACGTTTTACATATCTACTGATTCCATCAAAATCCATGAAGTTATTAATTTGATCATTTTCATTAATCTGAACTAAAAAAATATGTATGTCCCCAATATTATTTCCATGGAAACAGGGGCTATATTATGGGTTCGGAACATAAAAATCAGGCTTTTTCTACACTTTTAAAGAAAACATTGATATCACCTTGCCATTGTGAATGTTAGAGCTAAATGTTATTTTTGATATTGTTTTTAAGCATAAATTGGCCAAAAATATTCAAAATAAAACTCCTCTTGTGCTACATGATGGTCTAAAAATTTATTCCGTGGAAGAACTCTAGTATTTATGGCAATCTTTACATCTGAATATTCTGATGAAATTGTCCATGAATTATACTGCAACACCTTTAGAAGTACATGTATATGTCTATAAACATACTTCAGAACATTTTGCAACTAAACCAATTGAAAGCCTATGAATTTGACCTCATGCTGATTTATTTATTCCAACATGTAGTAACTTCTAGACATCTTTGTAGCAAATTTTCTTTATTCAGTTATGGCTGGTGATTGTCATTATACATGTATGCCATTTTTTGAGTGAAATGTTGTAAGCATTGCATCCACGAAGCTGCTGTTTTTATAATTAAATGATTTCTTTACTTCGAAGAGTAGAAATGCTATCTTTAAAGTAATGTTTGTTTGCCCTCTCTTGACTCAGGGTAAAATTATTGGGTCGATAGGTGAGAAAATCTTCAACAACATTTTTTGAAGGGGGATAAGAGGAATAAAAAGAAAAAAAATATGGCCCTGCATTGAAAAAAAGTTTTCAGTCTGCTCATTTTAGTCAGTCGGTCTGGTGAGGCCAACAACCAAACATATTTTAAAGATAGCCTATTTCTACACTTCATGGACATTATCTCAATCATTGGATTAGGTAGTCTGAGAATCTAATTTAAAATTGAAATATCAAACAGAACAATATAAAGATGAATTCTAAGTGACATCAATTCATACTTTAATGAGTTTACAGAGTACTTCTGATTTCAGAGAAAAGGCAAATTCTGAAAATGACATAACACTGTCATAAATATTTGTCAAGAACAGGGAAAAAGAAGCAATGCTACAGTGATAGATATATCCCCTTGATATCCATGAACTAATAATTTAAATATAACAAAATTTTCTCCTTTTTAAATCAAATTACATAATAAAAGATTATAAATGTAAACACTTTTAAAACAAACTACATATATTTGTGAAAGATTTTAATTTTAGTAGATTACTAAACTGATCTTTTCATTCCTACTTAATTAACAACCTTACAATTTCCAAGTGTCATGTTTTAAACTGTTACAGTAAATATAATTATACATGTTCACTAGAGCTTTATGTACAAAACTCATCAGTTTTCAGAAATACTTATTTGAGCATATTAGGTCCTGGTAAGAACAAAATTTAATGAATAAAAATATTAATCTTAATTGTTCAGGTATTAATTTCCTTGCAATTTTACAAACCCTTTTAAGAAACTTGTTACATGTAAGTATAGACAAAAGCAACCTTCAATTAATACCTATGTAGTTATACATTTATTTTACTGAAAACAAATTCAAAGATGGACAAGCAGAGCATGAACTGCAATCATCGCATAATGATACACATCCTTTCTAAATATATGGAAAACAGCATGTATAATTATACTAGTTAAGGATGTTGTTGAACATTAAATTTTCTTCTATAATCTATAGGCCGCCCTCGTGGTGCAGTGGTTAGAGCGTCTGCTCTAGAGTCGCGAAGTAAGGGGTCAATCCTTACGTCGCGAGTTCGAATCCCACTGCGGAACGTGGAGACCGGTCCTTCGAATGAGACCGTATATACCGAGGCCCCGTGTCGCAGTAGGTGCTGGCACGAAAAAGATCCCTCACTGCTCAAAGGCCCTGAGTGCCGAGCAAAGGACAAAATTAGCAGCCCTCCACCGGCAAGTGGTGGCGTCTCCATATGAGTGAAAAATTCTCGAGAGGGAAGTTAAACAATATACAATCAATCAATCAATCTATCTATAATCTATAGACATATAAAAATATGCATTGGGAATAACAAGTCAGAAGTTCTTCTCCAAATCTCCATTGATTTTGCCATGTCTGGTTCAACATCTTAGCTTCATCCATCCAACTTTTTTTAATATTCTTGAGCTGATATGGGATGACCTCTACTTTGATTGATGGCACAGATCTTTTTAGGAAACACTGAAGTACTTTTTTTGGTTCTTATCTATTCCAATTAATGACCCATGATCTGAAATCACATATGTGTTCATTTTTACAATAACATTTAAAGAATTGCATTTTTTGAATAGCATAAGGAATTGCACTGAGTTTCATTCACTCAATGAAATGAATAAATTTCCAATATAATGAATGAAGAATCAATATGAAATTATTGTAAAATTTACAGACTGAATTAGTGAAATTCAAATGCTTGATCAAGAAAATTAATGTTCTTGTCATGCATAATCTGTATCTCTTTTTTAATAATTAGAAAATGGGATATTAATTAAAATCAAACCTCATTTAAAAAGGTAACTTGAACAATTGTATACCTGTTCTAAACAGCCTAAACAGCAAGGATTTTATTTTTCATAATTTCTTGAATGAATGCATTTTTAAATTTTTTGGCAATGTTGGGATATTAGTCACATCTTGACATCCTTGTACCGTTTATTCATCGTTTTTAGTCAGTAGATCATTCATAACTTTCAGTAAAATGAATAGTTAAATAATTACCTGATGAAAATACTATCAACAATCAAACTGTCAACATCATCATTGGACATGGTCAAATGCACCATGACTTTTCTTCCCGGTTCGGACTGCATATAGCATAATACTTTACAGGATACTCTCGGGTCTTTTCTTTTTTCTTTCCCATTCTCACTTATTTTAGTGTTGTGGTGAAGCGAGAAACACACATCAGCACAATGCATCAATGACTTTCTTCTGATCGGAATTGCCGTGCAACTTGCCACGTTTCGTATCAAAAATAAACAAGTCCTCCTTTATTGGTTCATCCACATGCATCACGCTATCTCAAAGGCTTCTAAGATTCCTATGCTTTGATTTGTTATACGACTTTCTCCTGAAAACGTCCTACGTTTTTAGGTGACAACAAACATCAAGTATGACAGAGGAAATTCGTTACGGAGATGCTTAGCATCGCTGTTTTAAATCTGCCTGTTTCAAACGTTTTGGTGATTCGCAAGAGTTATCTCCCTGTTAACGCAAACCTTACCTTAAACAATACACATTGTGAACAAAGCAAACCTCTACCTCTACAAATATTAATGAAGGGAAAACGAGCATTGTAAAAGCAATTGAAATGATAAATGTCAAGATTAACGGAAACGGAAAAAAAAAGGTTTTTTTTAGGAAATGTTTAATTCGCAGAGGTCCATAACGGAAAACAAGCAAAATATTTTCTGTCAAATTCAACAAAAAACAATAAGTGAAGGAGAATATATACAAATTGTTCAAATAAATGACAGCATATTACACCCAGGTCAATATACGTATTGTTTGTACAGGTGACAGTATATTACACCCAGGTCAATTTACGTATTGTTTGTACAGTTGACAGTATATTACATCCAGGTCAATTTACGTATTGTTTGTACAGTTGACAGTATATTACATCCAGGTCAATTTACGTATTGTTTGTACAGGTGACAGTATATTACATCCAGGTCAATTTACGGATTGTTTGTACAGTTGACAGTATATTACACCCAGGTCAATTTACGGATTGTTTGTACAGGTGACAGTATATTACATCCAGGTCAATTTACGTATTGTTTGTACAGGTGACAGTATATTACATCCAGGTCAATTTACGTATTGTTTGTACAGGTGACAGTATATTACATCCAGGTCAATTTACGGATTGTTTGTACAGTTGACAGTATATTACACCCAGGTCAATTTACGGATTGTTTGTACAGGTGACAGTATATTACACCCAGGTCAATTTACGGATTGTTTGTACAGGTGACAGTATTGCACCCAGGTCAATATATGGTGAAATCACTATGCCTTGGACGTCCTTGTTCTTCAAACTTTCTAAAGATGTCGCTTCCGATGGAACATTATAAAAAAAATTACAGTATAATTGTGGTACACAATTGTACATGTATGCTTTCTATTGAGAGAAATATCACTGATTTTTTTAATAACTCAGAATTCACCATAGATCTGACATTATTTACATCGGACAAACGATACTTCCCTGACAAAAAAGAACTATAGTAACCTATAGTTTACTAAAGTTAACCATAGTAAATCAAAGTGTCAAAGTTTTCGCCAAAGTTTTTCAAAATGTCAAAGATTTCGCCAAAGTTTTTGAAAGTGTCAAAGTGATCTCTAAAGTAAATCAAAGTTTTTAAAATGTCAAGGTTATAACTATAGTTAACTATAGTAAACTATAGCAGGGTTCTCCATCATTTGAAATTTTACTGTGTTGCAGAGTTTACGTGAAGCACTGATATTTCGCGGTATTTTCGCGAACAAATTCTCAACTGAATCTCAATTCATTATAATTACAAAAGATTACAAGCACACGCTTATTTAAAAATCGCTAATTATTTACACAAATGGTATGGTCGAACATACTGATTAAGGGGAATAAACGTTCTGAAAATCAGATGAAATTCTGACCGATAGTCGAACTACTTAACATTTTTGAAAGTAGATTTGCCGTGTTTATTTATCAGGATTCTTGATCGAGTTACCGCATTACAAAAAAGGGACTTCAGAACAGTAAAAATATTTTAAAGAGTTCCTTGAACATGCTGAAATTTCAAAATTTTCGGCAATTTATTTACATCAATTAAATGACTTCGATACGATGTTATGTTTGACTTACATAATTCTAGAGCCGTGGCTCTATAGGAAAGATATATTTAAATATTTTTTATAAATAATACAATGTATTTTATTGCAAGCCAACTACCAATTAACCGGTACATTGAATTGTGAAAACAATTTATTTGTCTTTGTTTGTTCCGTCATGCGTAAAGTCCGGCGAGGGTGTAGGAGATAATTGATTGATTACTCAAGATGAAGCCCTTGTAATTAAGTGTCCTAACTTTTTGAAATGAAAGACGGTATATTTGTGTGTTTAGATTTTCTAATTATCTCAACTCTTACTGTGTCGGCAAAATTTTTACTGTGTCGCATGCATGAAATTTGAATCGTTACTGTGTCGGAGAAAATTTTACTGTGTCGGGAGCAACACAGTAAAACAGCTCATGGAGAACCCTGCTATAGTTAAATATAGTATTTTTTTTTAAGTGTTGATCCGACAAAAAAAAAAAAAAAAAAAAAAAAACCGTGGGGATCCGGATTAGAATAGGTCCTCAATACCCCCTTGCTTCTCGTAAAAGGCGACTAAATGGGGCAGTCCTTCGGATGAGACCGTATAAACCGAGGCCCCGTGTCACAGTAGGTGTGGCACGATAAAGATCCCTCCCTGCTCAATGGCCCTGAGTGCCGAGCATAGGCCTAAATCTGCAGCCCTTCACCGACAATGGTGACGTCTCCATATCAGTGAAATATTCTGGAGAGGGACGTTAAACAGTATACAATCAATCAATCCGACAAAAAATGTCATACTTTAATCACAGTGCTTTAAAATTATTGATATGATTAAATTGGTTTCTTTTATTAAAAAAATATCTCTTAACTTAAATTGAATTGAAGATACCGTTGCATAAATTAGGCAAGATTCAAGAGGCCTAGTTTTGGATCAGAAAGTTTTTAAAATGCTTGTACTAGGTTAATTTTTGCTTTTTTCAGGGAATTGGTTACCCAACTCTGGTTTGCAGAAATAAATTGAGTCAGATTCTCAATGTCTCATATTTTGATAACTTGTATTTTCCCAAATTATTTCAGAGTTTTTACTTTCTCTTTCTTGAATCTTTTGCCTTTACCAGGCTAAATGAATGGCCGGAATAGAAACAACGATTCACGCAGTTTCAGATTGCAACTAAACTGACTGTGGAGGATGAACAAATACAAATAAGTTAATTGATATACACCATGGGGCCAGAGGCAGAAGAACTATTCAAATCCTTCGTATTCTCGAACTGTGATGAAAAGAAACTCAAGAAGGTACTTAAACGTTTCAATAAGTATTTTGTTCCAAAGGAACGCGTAATTCATGAGCGCGCAAAATTCAATGTCCGGAGCTGGCGCCAGAGAGAGTCAGTTGAGGAATTCGTCAGAAATTTACACGATATGGCGGCACACTGAGATTTTAGAGATAAGAGCGACCAAATTCGTGACAGGTTACTCGTGGGCATTATCGACAAGGAACTTAGCGAGAAACCACAGCTTGAATGTGAACTTACACTCACCAAAGCCCTCGAGATGGCACGTAATTCAGAGTTAGTGAAACATGAAATTAAAGACTTACAATCTAAGAACTTAGATGCAGTGAGATTTAGGCAGCAGAATGGACAACAACCTAAACACAATTACAGCAGAAAGCCTAAAGCTTAGAAAAGAGTTTACAATAACTGCGACAAGTGTAATATGAAGCACAATACGGGGGTGTTTACTACAGATATTTTGTCGACCATCTTCGTTCAACACCACAGAGGAATAACATCGATCTTTAATTCAAATGAAATTTAAAGGGTTAAAAAAAACATTAGGCGGTGCAAAGTTTTAAACTCCTCCCTGCAAGATGTATATAGCTCAAACAAAATAAACTTGCAAATCTCCGTGTATCTATAAATAAAAGATACGACGCATTATTTTACTAGAAAAAGACATTTAAGGTAACCTTACAACAAAACATCCCGACGAATGTGCGTGTGATGAGTTAAACTTTTCTATCATCTACTTCCCTTATTTATGTAGCCATATATTTCTATCATCTGTAAATAGCGTTAATCAATATGTCTCCCAGTACTATAAGTTCATCGTGATGTTTTCTTGTAAGGTTGCTGTTAATGTCCTATAATTTATAAATAATTTTGGTTGCCGAAAGTTTGCTTTGTTCAAGAAAGTGTTTTCTTGTAGTGCAAAAGAATATCAACTATTTCTTTTAGGGTCAATATTTTGCAAATTCTATTGTCGATACAAAGATCTTACGAGCAAATACAACCTCTTATTTAGTTGAATGGGGATTTTTCATTCTTATTGATTGGTAATTATTCGCACTCTGGATTGTTTGAATGTTTTATATGTTTGTCCTATCATGACAAGTGGTATATGGCGTGTGTAACCAGCCAGCAGGAGATGCTTTCTTCTCCATGGCGCCTGATCCCACCTGTTTTGTGTGGTCCATGGTTTTTTTAATTCATATTTCATACAATTTAATGATCCTTTGAGCAAGATTACTGACCATTATCAACATTTTTATCCAGTCAATTCAATCAATACCAATCAGTAAGAAAGCAAACATGACCCACTAACACCTCAGAAATTAGATCAGGTGTCATATAGGATTAGAAATACTCTTATAATGTACATATTGTTTAATGCATGATGATCTAGTTTTATATGTATAACCAAGCGGATAAGGAAAATGCAAGGTTAAGTTTATAAATTTATTAGGAAATGAAAAAGCAATGGCAGATCTACAAATACAAAAACATATATACATGCTCCGTTATTAGCAGACTTATTTTTATATTCATATGAAGCAGAATTTATGCAAAATCTTATGCTTGTAAAGAAAAAAAAAACTTGCTGTGGCCTTCAACTCGACATATAGATATAGGGATGACGTATTGTCAATTACTTATGATTATTTCCATTCCTAGGTCAAAACGATATATCCTGGTGAGCTTGAGATAAAAGATACCACAGAGTCCGACACTTCTGCTTCATACTTGGATATTTTACTTTAAAAAGACACTAATGGTAATCTAATAAACCAAGCTATATGATAAACGTGATGACTTTAACTTTTCTATCGTCAACTTCCCTTACTTATGCAGCAATATACCTTCATCACCTGCATACGGAGTATATATATCTCAGTTGATTCGATACGCAAGAGCGTGCTCTACGTATGAACAATTTCTTAAACGAGGTAAATTATTGACAAGCAAGTTCATGAAACAAGAATATCAACAGTCTCGTTTAAAGTCATCATTTCGTAAGTTTTATGGTCGATACAATGACCTTGTCAGCAAATACAATTTATCATTGAGTCAAATGCTGACTGACGTTTTTCATACCAATTGTTAGTCCATTATTTATACACTGAATTGACGACGGATTTTGTCCGTTATTTCCTGATCATGACAACAAGCACACGGCGGGTGTGCCCGGTCGGCAGGGGATGCTCACACCTCCATGGCACCTGATCCCACCACTGATGTTTTGGAGGTCCTTGTTTGCTCTGCTCCTATTTTGTATATTGTTTAATGGACGCTGAGATTGAATACTGTTCGTTATCTACATATCCTTCCTTATACACATAGACACTGAGACAAAATACTTTTATTTCCTACTCACTTCAAAAATAAGAAAATTTAAGTGTATAAAAAAACCTTTATTTCAAAAATATGAAAAATACTTGAAATTATAACTTGGACTTAATAAATATAATACAAAAAATTTATAGACTAAGAAAAGTACCTCTCAAGTGGTGACAACGGGCAAATAGTAATAAGTAAGTTAAATTTCCCGCACTCACAAGGATGGGCCCATGCCTCAGTATATATATTGCAAAAAAACGGTTAAACAAGGGGGTTAAAATTTACTGGCCAATGAGATTTTGGGAGTGGAATGGAGACTTCTCCCAAATATGGCATAATGTAAATTATGGCTTAGTAAGTTATTCAATAAAGATAAAAAATTATTTTAAATAAATATCAGTCTGCCACATACTCCCCAGCTTTACATTTAGCGTCTCGATAAATGAAAAATACAAATTCTATCAAAATACATTTTTCAATAATAGCCACATACTCTCCAGAAAAATATACATATGAACATCAAGTTTTTGCATAAGGAATAGAGTTATTTAGGAAACATCTCGTCACACATCATGGTCTGACACAACACTAACGAAATTTCCTGATATATTCACAACAAGAGTCCCATGAATCTTGGATTTTGTTTCTGCCGCGGATCTGGCGGTTTCAAATATACACTTTGTCATCAATATTCAATTCCGGGTCAAAGGCTTTTCTGTCATAAGTCGACTTCCTGTTTTTAGCCATCAGAGATGTATGATCACTGGCTTTGTCGAACGCGTATTTTAGTCGGTCCTGGTGAGATTTGATCTATTCATCAGTTGTCATCTGATTATGATCGTCACTGTCCAAAGCTCCTAGTAGAAAATCGATGGCTATCTGTGGATTCCTTTTTGTGGCTCATTTTAACGGTTATTATCGATAAGTGACTATAACAAAACAAACAAAATGTTCTTTTCTTATTAATATTTTTTTAATTTCATAAAATTATTCTATATCTTTAGTTGTTTTTGTTCAATTGATGTAAACGCGAACTATGAAAGAACTGCATTGTCTTGCCCATTAATTTTTTTTAAGAAGAACACCGAGCGTATTTAACACCACACCATCATTCGACATTGATTTCGATACACATTACGTCACTTTCGATTTACACATAATAAATGAACTCACCCGCCCGATTGTGCTGGGGGTATTGACATAAGTATTAAAATAGGAGATCATTATTTTCCATCTCTCTTTTTATTTTGTAAGAACATTTTAATCTATGCCTAACAACTTAACGTGTTCGAGTACAGTGTGAAGGCACAAAAATTGTCAATCATTATTTAACGTGTTCGAGTACTAATATGGTGTCCTAGTTAGCACAAAACATGCTACCTATTTATAAAACGTGAATTTCATATTCAGAAGAATACCGAAATGACAAAAAATTGGCAATATCACATAGGCTGATTTTTACCATTTAGCTTTTCCTAATAAAATTCACCTTGCTCGGTATATTTTTCTTAAGTTTATATTACACTTTTAGTGCAAAGATAACATATTCTGAAATTTATTTTCACCTGTAAACCTTTACTGAATGTGATTTGTCTATATTTGTTTTTTCATAGAAATATTACTTATATTTTCCAAGTCTTTTTCATATTCCAGTTCTTCGGAGAGAAAATTCTAAGAACCAACCACTTTTCTAAACTTGTGACATGATATTTAATCTTTTTCAAAGAAAAAAAATGTTTGTATCATCTGTCCTTAAAATTTAAAGTAAATATTGCTAATTTCGAAGGAGATACGAAAATGGAGATGCAAATCTACAAACGTAAACCTAGTATGAAATGAACGGCCGGGATAGACAGGATTTCAGTGGAAAGCTGAATCTTGACTGTCTTGGTTGCATTTCATACAGGTGAGATAATTTTCTGGACCTGCGCCGTTTTTGTGAAATTATTTCACATGGCTTAATTTATTAAAAGGTTACATTTTTTTATATTAAAACTAATGTTGTTTAGTATTGTAAGAAATTTTTATTGTAATCATAACGATTACATATAGATTGTTTAATTTAATTGAGAGTGGAAAGCTGAACCTTGACTGATTTCATACAGGTTGGGTAACATTGCCACTCCCCAACACCTGTTGGCCGCTCAGGAACGCAAATTTAGAAGAAACTCTATTATAAACGGATAGCGAAATTGAGTCATCCCGGGAACTCCACAAATTCCAGTTAATGAGATCCATGAGTTCCAGAATATGTGATCAATCTGCTTATGAATAATTTTACCTCTTCACTACTTCAAGTGAATGATTTTGGAAGGCAAAAAAAAATCTTGTTTATTTTTATGATAAGTGGCTGGATAATCCTTTTAACTTGACCGCAGATTGAGAAGGAAGTTGGTTAACCTCTCATTGCGGAATTTAATAAGATCCTGATGGATATCAAACATATGCAAGATCGGCCCAATGTCATTCGGAACTCTGCCTTCCTAAACCTTTGCATAAACTAAGGCTGGAGTCCAGAATGGGGTTGACCCGGTTTTGATAATACTAAATATATTTTTTTAATTATGATAAAACCCATTATGAAGAGATTTGCCGAAAACAAAAATAGTCAGATTTTACACGGACACCCGAAGCTTCAAAAGTTGTCAATCAATATTTATATGTGTTCAGACATTTTATGAAAGAACCGTCTCCGATGTGGTTTGCTACAACTTTCATCGGGTAAACCCTCCTGAATTTCTTTATTTAGATACTTATTGTTATACTAAGTTTCTGTCTTTTATAAAAGGACTACAATTCGTGGACCATATGCATGAGTTCCTAACCGAAGTTCAATTAGAGAGATTTTCTAGGTTAGTGAATATGCATGTAGACTCGATCACATTTCTACAATGATCTGCCTACTTAGACTGATAGTAAAATATCATTGTTCACGTGTAGAACAGCTCTGTAGTACGCATATTTTTTCGGACCCACCCCCTCCCTCCCTCTGATGGAAAACATTTGCTACAGGTCTCTATCAAGCTATAATTGTAATGCTTTATATCAAATTATTTTACGAGCCTTAGTACATAAAACAAATGCCAGTGAAGACTTGTATTTTTAAAAGCTAGAACTTGCCGTTACCTATAACTCAATTTCTTCCTATTTTTTAAAATGCTTGTGCCATAGAGTCAATTTTAGTTTGCATATAAAAGAATATGTATAAGAGAGAAATTCTGAACCACCAATAAATAATGAATTCTGAATATACACTGTATAATACAATCTGCAGATTAAAAGGTGCCAATGACTTGTATATACGAATTCGAAAAGGGTATATTCAATTTAACATATATAAACAACACATATTAGAAAAAACATGTATATTCTCAAAAAAAAGTGAAATATCATTTTTGGCAATTTGTGTGGTTTACACTATGTATATAGTTGACAGCATGCAGGGTTAGAATTTTTAGCTCTTATCATATATACCTCGAAAATGAATCTCTCACGAAAAGATGTGATTAATCACAGTAGCTACATTTTATATACCTATTAATTATATCAAAACAAACAGATGAGGTAAAATTCTGAAAGATAAAAGAACAAGACAAGAATGAAAGAGTCAGTTTAAGAAAAGAATCTCGCAATATTCATTTGTTTAAGTATCATACCAAATTATTTACAGTTTCAGATTAGGACATTCCCTATTTATAAAATTTCCGGAAGATATTCAAGTGTGAAATAAACACGTAGCATGTAATGGTTATTATTGTTCTGTTTCCATATCTTCTTGACAAAGCAAAGGGGTTCAATTGCTTAAGTACTTCTGGCCTTATTATCATTCTATTTTCGTCTAAAGCAAATAATATAAAGATACTAGAGCCGAGCTCGTTGCAAAGCAACGAGTAGGTCTTCCGTCGGAGCTATGGACAGAGAGAAATGACCTTGAGTCAATGTCATGCCACGTTCTAAAGATAAAGCAATCTTTTTAAGGGTAGATATCATCTTATTATGTTTTACTATTAAAAAAAAGTGATAGTAAAGAAATGTTTGCGACCTTGACCTTGTCAAAATGACCTTGGGTCACACCATATATGACACAAGATGGTGATGAGCATACCCCATTTGTGTGCTACCGATTGACAAATTCACACATGTTTCTTTCAAACAATGCATCCAGTCAAAATACCTTATCCTAAATGACCTTGATTCAAGGCCATACCACACTCTCCATGATTTAAGCCATACCTTTTTTTTTAGATAGGCCTTGTCACAGCTTATATACATGTGTAAAAAGTTATGGTCAATTTTAAGCAATGTTTAAATTTTGGAAAAGCCGGATAAACTTCAAGGTTAAAGTTCATGATATACTAGTATTTGATATGATTTTATCCAGGGATGGGGTAATTGAAAAAAGTAATTGTAATTGACTGTAATTAATTATATTTTTTGAAGTAATTGGAAGTAATTTGTAATTGAACATTTTTTCAATTACTTGTAATTGTAATTTAATTAATTACACTGAAAAAAGACCATGTAATTTCAATTACTTTTTTAATTACATTCAATTACTTTATATAATACACATGCATGATATATTGTCACCACGACCTCCCCATTATAATGTTTCTTTTATTTTATTGCAAAACATATCCTCAGTCCTTCAATTAAACAGAAGCCAGATCATTTTATAATAATAATGTAGTTTCTTTCTAATAATGACATAAAATTTGAAATTTTTTGTTTTATGTTTATCTGAATTTTTCACCATCTCAGCTATGAAACGCAAATAATTTATTATATTTTAGTTAATCTCTGTTATTTGATCATTGAAGAATAAGTATGTGTGTGTCAAGAAAAGGAATGTGTTCATTAATGAAGTTCCCTCTCTTGTTGGTATTAAGAGATAATTGCCCTCCAGATCATAGCTGTAAATTGCAATCAAAAGAAATCAACCCCTCTAAAGAGGTATCCATTCCATGATTATGACAAAGCCAATGTATGGATATAATTATTTCAATTAAAAATGCCCCGCTAGTTTGAGAAAAGAAAAAACTTTTAATTTGATAATTAATTTAACATCTAAACAGAATTTTATGAATGAATTTTGTATGTGGAAAAGTTATGTTTTGTACAAGTATTATTTATGAAGTAAAAATACATGTTCAACATAAATAGCAATTTAGGATGTTAGGGTTACCTTTAAAAGAAATATTTAATTTGAGAGGTTATAGTTGCTACTTATTTTACTCCATTAAAATACACACTTTTAATTAAATATCATATCCCATGCAATTTGTGTACATGTAGGTTTTGTGTGGAGGAAACTGCATCAAATTGATCTTACATAGTTCTTTACTGTTTTGTAAATAAAAGTTATGATTTAAACCACAAAGATACACAATGCCTAATAGCATATTGTTTCTTGTATTGTTTGTGCAGAGCCTGCGCTTATATACAAGTGAATGATCCCTGTTCTGTATATTCATATGATTATAAAAAATTTCAAAAAATTAAAGATGTAATTTGTAATTTAATTAATTACTTTTGTAAAGTAATTGTAATTTAATTAATTACATGTCTTAGAAAGCCTGTAATTTAATTGTAATTTAATTGAAGAAAAAGTCAAAGTAATTGTAATTTAATTAATTACTTTTTAAAGTAATTGACCCCATCCCTGATTTTATCACAGGTTACGTACATGACATTGTGATGTTTGTGTAGTATAAAAGCCCTATCTCTCCTCATTAAAAAAGTTATGATCAAGCCTCAAGGTCAAGTTGTCTAAAGTCAGTGTATTTAGAAAAGAGTTGTCATAGATTATTCATAGGGATAAAATAAAAGCCCTACATCTTCTCAGTCAAAATGTATGGAATTGTTAATGTTTTTGAAAAGCAGGTCAAAGGGTAAAAAATCAGTGAATTATCAAAGGTGTTGTCAAAGTTAATACATTTTTATAAAATGGAAGCTTTCAAAATTTATGGTCAATTTAAAGTAATGTTATTTTTTTAAGTAGGTCAAGCTCCAAGATCAAGGTCAAAGGGTCAAAAATCACAGTATATTTGAAAATCAGATGTCACAAATAATGCACATGTGAAATATCAAAGTCCTATTTCAACTCATTCAATAGTTATTATCAAGTTTAAAGTTCTCGTGACAGATGGACAGACTGGCTGACGAATAAACTTTAATATATCATTTTTGACTAAGCTTTCCCATTATATCACAAATATAATATTTTTATCCATATGCCCTGAAAAACTGCCGAATCACGCCGGATACAGTTATTTTCCCCGGAAACAATTATGTTGCCTCCCGAACACAGTTATGTTCCCTCGCGTGCAATCATTCCGCATATTAATTACGTCGGGTTCGAAATTCACAGAGGCTAAGCAAACATAAACAGTTCCGTGAAAGTTAAAAAGTCGAGACAACGTCTGTGATTTGTTTATTTGAATTCAGAGGAATTAGATAAATTAATTGAGGAGAAAAATCATTTTTATAAAACAAAGGTTAATTATCAACACAAGTACTGAAAACATTCTGCCATGGCCATGAAGCATGACGGGATATTTCGGAATTATAGATAGTTTTCGATTGGCCTGAATATAGCGAAAGTTATCTCCCGTTGGTCGCCATATTGGAGGTCGACTCGGTCAGTTTTCCTCTTTGTCTGAATACCAAGTTTAAGAGGTGGTAGCAAGAATATTTGGTAGAAAATCATTACTAAATAAATTTTTTAAATAAAGCAGGCTTCCAAAAATATATACTTCAGAAAAATGTTGATTTCTAATTCAAAATAGCAAATATGAAAATTTTAAATTGGTTGAACAATGAAGAAATATGAGCATTTGGACCTCCAGTATGGCGGCCAATGGGAAATAACTCTCGCTAAATTCTGGCCTAACGAAAACTATCTCAATGAAACATATGATGTGTACAAAGTGATCAATAAATCTGTTCGATGATCGATTTGGGTTCAGTGCTTAAAAATGTTATATACCATATATTACACGGCTTAATTCTCGGGCAGCAATGCCAGAATATTTCCCCCTTGGTGAGAGGAAAGCCCTGGAGTCGCCCTCTGCCTGCGGCATCGGACGACATAACACTCCAGGGCTTTCCTGTCACCTTGGGGCAAATATTCTGGTATGCTGCCCTCGAGGCCATGTAATATATGTATAATATAAATCAGGTTTCCTACATGAGATTTCCTTAAAGACTTATAAATACATATTATTCAAGAACATGCAATACATGTTCTTGGAGGTTCAAGACGCGGAGACCGGTCATTTCGATGAGATGTCTCGTTACGGGGTTGGTGGTGCCTTAAAAGGATTTAATTCGCCTGATTCCACCTCTGATTTTTTTTTTAAAGTCTGTCACTGCGCTGCCAGTGATTTATATTGTTTAAACTAAATTTAATTTTATGAAAAGGATTATTTTTAATGCTTATTTTTGACATATGCTTAAGTTTTTAACCTCCCAATTTGAGTTTAAATAGTAAAAAGGAATTTGTCACTAAAGTATTTATCTAAGGAATTAGTGTCGATCCTCTACATCAAAGAGCGTCTGACTTGTATGTATGATATAAATTGCGTAAATGTGTTAATTGTATTTGAGTGAATCCCGTATGTTGTGTGAGAGAGTTTTAAGATCCGCCGTGGACTATCCCGGGCGTGAACATTAGATGTACTGGGCATTCCGTCATCAAGAAAATATAGTTTTACTCTGGACTATTCCGAGTTACCAAAACGTTTGTGTGTGTGTGTCGGTGTGTGAGCTTTACAACCTGTCTTTTTTTCTGTGACTTGATTTGATTTGTTTTTCAAAAAACAAACTTTGACTTTTTATTGCTTGACTTTCGTTTAATAAATTTTCATCACAAGTTCACTTGTGTTAATTTAACCAAATAAATTCTATTAAAATAATGATTCCATCTTCTTTGTTAACTTTAAATTGCTTGAAATATAGTGTGAAAATCTAAAATGAAAATAATGACTGTTAGAAATGAAATTATTAAGTGTCGGAAAAGCATTGCAAAATTCCGGAAATCAAAGGCAGTAAAAACTGGTCCCCCCTTTATATATAGGAAAGTTTAGTGACGCATACTAATCTTTTTTTTTCATTTATTTGATGACCTGTGAATAAAAAAAAGTCGCGTATGATTTTTGGTTAACATTATGATAGGTTATGGATTAATTATGGATTTCAACACCAGTCCTGACCTGTACGTACCTGAACAAACTAACCAACTGACATTCTCGACTCTGAAAGAAAACGTATCATTTGAGGGAAGGGGGTTACGTATAGCGATGAGAGGAAATTTAATTATCTCTTTTAACCCAATAAACACGAAAGAGTGGCTTGGAATATTTGTATGCAACTACATAGCCTTCTCAGAATCAATTTTGAATTTGTTTAAAAAAAATTCTAATTATTCTTTTTTTTTCTCTCGTATTCTGAAAACTCAGAATGTATATATTTTGGGGGCTCCTCCGTGTAAAACAGCATGTATTTAGTTACCATCATGTCCCCGTAAAATCGTGTCATAGTGATAATTATTCGAAGAAATAAAAGGAATATATTCGGTACAATGCAATTATAAGTCATGTATCAATTCATGTAAAACTCAAAGTTGCTTCATTTACGATTTTCATGAGAATTTGAAACGTCACTTCCACTTACAATTTACTGTGCAATGTTTATATGTATTTGCTAATTTAAACAACATCGCAAATTTTTCTGATATAAAGCAATTAGAATAACTTGATATAGGCCCGTATACATGTAACGATTGCAATTACTTCAAAGTGGAGGGGGAGACGGGGCCTAAAAAATCGTCGTACTATGTGTGTACCTTTCCAATAATAGAATCATCCGCACAAATCAAAAACAAGTTGCAGTATTGATATCCCCTTTTTTTTTTAAACGAGACTATAATGGACTTCACAAGGGGAGGATTGAACATTAATTTATCATGTTTATGGTTCATGTGCAATTAAAATCACTATCAACATTGGCAGAGTTATCGATAGGTCATCCTGTGTCACCCTTCAGTGTAACCGATGAACTCGTCCATAGATACCTCAGCAGATGAGAAAAGCGCGCGTAAACGCAGCACCTTTTATTCATTCGTCAAAGAATAGAATCCGACATTCAACACTTTTAAAACATGTTCAAGAAAACCTTAAAATTTGTGTATAGAAATATTCTTAAGATTAGCGCAAAGACATGTTTTCTTGATCTTAAATCTAGCACTCTAGTAAAAATCAAAGAGCGGTAATGTTGACCTCACGAATGTATACAGGTCAATGCGCGATCGATAAACGGGTTTCATAACCATGTGATAACTGTACACACAAAACACGGAAACTGTACACACGAAACTTTCAGGGTCCGAGGAAAATTCATGATGCAAGAACTGAATGACAGTGAATTATCTTAAGCTTGATTTTCTTTTAAAATAAATAATGCTACATTGAATATTAATACTTAAAAATATTTTTCCTGTCTCCCGTCTTGTTCTTTACACTAAACACAGGGAGAAAGTTGTCTCTGAATAATCTCTATGACATCCAGCTAGAGAATCTTATTTCAACAAAGTTTAACATTCAATTTAGCTAGGTATATTATTCTTATCCAGTTAATTTCAGTTATACGTGTTATACGCGTACGCATATAGAATTCTTCTTCACTTGCCGTATAAAATCACTTTAATACCTGTACCTGGACTTTAAAGTTTTCTGCTCTTCTAGTAAAACATGACTTGAACAAAACAACGTTTTCATGAGATCAATAAGATGCTAAAGAACCATTTCAAATCGATAACCATATCGAAATATTTACCGTTTTTAAGTTATAAAGCAAAAACTTTCGAGCGCCCTTGGCCCCTAATTTGAGGGGCCAGCCCCTTTTTAATGATGTCAAATGATAGAGCTTAAAATTA
>NW_026929055.1:0-36460 GCF_032062105.1 Saccostrea cuccullata | reverse complement strand
TTTTAGGAAATAACATCATTCACCTTTTAACTAAGGACCTTAACTCTTACCTATATGTTTCGATCACACTAAACAACGGTACGAGTTATCATCAGAAATATGATCAGTTCTCTATATCTGATGGAGCAGACAATTAAGACTTACACTGGCAGGTCCTTCTGAGGGAACGTTAGGTAGGGGTTATCTTTTGTTTATCATTCATGTTTTATTTGTTTGTGTATAATTTATATTTATTTATTTTTCAAATATTGTGGGTTGAGATCTAAAAAAAATGGAGGATTAAGATCTAGCAAATAAGGAGGGTTGCATAGCGTCGTAAAATATCCTTTCTTCAAAAGGTCACTTATTTCTTTATGTTTTTTTCCAACTGCATGATTTTCACAAATTTTACCTCGGGGATCAGCGTTTGGTAGAAAATTTCCTTAACTTTTGCGATTTTAAAATGAAATGTACAATAAATGGCCCTTTCCTTGGTTTTACACTAGAATTCTTTAGAAAAAAAAGAGGTTATGGACTACTTCTTTTCAGGTTTCAATATTAGTGCGAGAGCTAGCTGTCTGAGTTCACCTTATATTATTGACAATTCCTTTTTGCTGCAAAATACGCAACTATGTTTCGTCGTAAATTACGCAAGATTGTCGAAAAATATCTGTAAAAATATCTATTTTACATAGACAACTGGCACAATTAACGCTTGATTTTCCTTAGGCATTTTTAAGACATCAATCACAATTAAATAAATGCACTCATTATTCATGCCTTAGCTTGTTATGATGATTAATTGGTCATTGCCTTTGCATTATCAAGCATTTTTAGATATCATTATGCAGAGGCCTCTTATCTTCATTACTCTGTCTCTACAGATTATAAACAATCATCACTATGCTTTTTTTAAATGTTCTTTTTTATTTTCTTAAATTATCTGAAAAATATGTTAATCTCACATATGCACTCATTTTTAAGTTCTTGGTAAAGGTCATTTTGACACATTTTTGAGCTCACTGTCTAGGGACAACCCAGCAGGCATTTCAACGTTGATTCAACGTTGAATCAACGTTGCACTTCAACGTTGAATCAACGTTGAATTTTGGTTGCATATGAAAGTTGAGGCAACGTTAGACATACGTTGTTTCAACGTCAATTTTCAACGTTGAATAAACGTTGAAAATAGGTTGATTTTTTTGGTTGATTTATGGTCGATTTTTGGTTGCAAATGAAAGTTGAGGCAACGTTGAAGCTTCAACGTTGTTTCAACGTCAAATATCAACATTGAACAAAAGTGAACATTGGTTGAAATTAGGTTGAGATTTGGTTGAAATTTTTCGGTTGTACAAACGTTGATATTTGGTTGAAATCAAGTTGAATTCATATTACATTTTCTTTATAAACAAATACATTTCAAATTCTAATAAAAAAAATTTATTCAAGTTGCGTTATATTTATATAAGTTGAAATCCAGTATTATGATTGTTAGAGAATTTATTTTACGTGTATTTTTAAGACAAACACAAATTCGGATTCAATCACTGAATCTCAAAAATCACTGATTCACAAAATTTATATTCCTTGGGAAAAGTGGGTCACAATTATCACATCCAGGTCCTTCAAAGTACGCGTATGCCTCAGACTTCTAAGTTCCACAAAGTGGCGGATCCATTGATTTTAATCACGCATAGAGTTGATTAAGTCCCACGAGTGAAAGAAATGAACAGGAGAATCCTTCCTCTAAAGCAAAAGCCTATTGATAAAAAGAAATAAAGATGTTAAAGCCATCTGTTCGATAAAATGTACATACACATGTAACACGTTATATCAAACGATAAAAATAAATATACATGAATGATTTAAAAATCAGACAAAGGAATATATTCCGGTACATGGATTTAATTAACATGATTAAAAGAATTGATGTTGACTTTATGTTAAAATTCGTATGAGTATGCTTATAAATAATTATTACTAAAGGAAAATGTTATAAACATACATATACACAGAGTACTTACAAAATGTTGCATTCCTTTGTATACTTTTCACGGGAGAAGAATCTGATGCAATCAAGGCTGACTAAACCATCAAATCCCTGCATAACTGGTTGATTGAACCTTACGGCGAACTACAATAAGTTAAATTGTGTAATTAGTATACTAGCTTATATTTCATATCCTTATGAATATCAACAAAACACATAACACGAACCAAGGATGTGCATTTCACAGATTTCAAATATACTTATAAAACAAGAATTAAATGGTGAACAGATACTAAAAAACTGAATTTCTTAAATTCATGAAAAAGAAATAATACTTACTGAGCAGAAGTTGATATTCCAGCCTTAATCCTTGTGTATACGGCTTGAAAAACACATGAAATATGAACAGCAAAGAAACGCGAACTTCTTGTCCATCAGTTGAATTCAAATTTTGACCTAGATAAGCTGCAAACAGCTATACTCTGCCCACAGAATTACAGTAACAAGGTTATCCTGACACTGAAACTGACCAACTAAGCAGAGAGGCACTCCTTATCTGATATCTCGAAAGGTTTTGGGGAGTGGTTTTTAAGTAATGCAACTTGATCGGGGTTTAATTATTGTCAATGTGAAATTCTAATGTGTTCATTTAATTTTATATTTTGTGAAAAGAAAGATTATAGAATTAATAAACACAGAAAACATGGAAAACACAATCTAATAAAATAAGCTTTAAGACTTCTTAGATTCGCTCTGTATAAGTATAACCTGTACAAAGAGTATACGGCACGGATCCATATGAGTCTTATTTTAAGAATATTAATTCGGAAAAATTATTATTTTTAATTCTATAATAACTTGAAATTACAGTGAGATGTTGGATAAAGATGTTAAATTATTTATTAAAAGCTTATATCTGACATATTTTTTAAATATATGTAAAAAAAATAATAATCATTTATTGAAACATAATTATAATGAAGTTTAAATGTATATGCTAGCTATTGAGAAAATCAATTTATAATGCATAATGGTAATAGCTATTTAGTACTAATTATTAATGTATAAAATTTTCTAATATATGCATACAGCTTTGTGTATATTGCGAAAAATCGCATGGATTAGAGTTAAATAAGACACCTTTATATTTTGAACTTAAAAACTAAAGTGCTCAATATTCGCTCTTAATATTTCAACGTTAAATTATCCCTTTCCTAATTGTGTTGCATCCTCAACGTTGTTTCAACGTTGAAATATAGTCAGTCAACTTTGCTTTTTTAAACCTTGTATATTTTAATTCTGTTGCAGCTTCAACGTTGTTTCAACGTTGAAATGTCAACGAACATTCAACGTTGAAAATATGTTGCAGCCTCAACGTTGTTTCAACGTTGAAATATTGACGAACATTCAACGTTGAAAATATGTTGATCAACGTTGCAACCTATATTCCACCTCTTGTTTTAACGTTGAAACAACGTTGACGAACATCAACGTTTAAAGATTACGCCTCAACGATGTTTCAACGTTGTTTCAAAAGACGTTGCAAAAAGGTCGAGGATTCAACGTTGAAACCTCAACGTTGAAACAACGTTGAAATATAGTTGATCAACGTTGCAACCTATATTCCACCTCCTTTCAACGTTGAAACAACGTTGCGTGCCTGCTGGGAAGTGCATTCCAAAATAGAATTTTTTGCGAGGAAAATGTGAAAAGGATTTTCAAATATGAGTTTATTTTTTCGAATTCAAGTAGTGATCAATGGACTGGCTTGTGTGATAATTTGCATAAACGCCATGAATTCGAAAAATAAGATAGTTATTCCTTATATTTACATGCTTTGATTCCGCCAATCCACGGGCTCCAAGCCTGCTTCTCTCTAGGTGTTGTCCCGCCCTGCACGTGTTTTTTTTGGAACTGCGCCAAAACATTCATGAGGAAATCAATTACATTTACAATTGGTAATTTTATCCTCGGACAAAGACATTGGAAATGTAAATATTAAGGTTTACAGGAATTTTAAAATTTGAGCAAATTTGATTATATTCTTCTACATACTATATTCATTATGATAAACAACATGTTGTAATATTTATTGAAAGTATTAATATTGCATGATGTTCCACACATAGTAGAAATTATTTAGTTATAACAGTCAGCGGTTAACATGCATAAAAATAAGTTTCTTTATTATGTTTGAAACAGTTTTGTTTAAGGTATTCACTTCGTAAGTTTTATGAAAAATACATAAATGAATTTGTCGACAAATGCAGTGTTATAATTAACAAGATAAAATAATTATGAAGTCTACTCAGAGGGCCAAAAACTCACTAATAAAGAATAAGCGATTACTTATTTTGTATATATTCGTGTGTTTTAAATTTTTATTTCAAAGAAAAAAACCGGTCACGGTAGCCTAGTGGTAGAGCGTTCGCTTCGTGATCGGGAGGCCCGGGTTCGATTCTCGATCGCGGCGCCGCGTCATACCTAAGATGTAAACAAAGGTAGTGACTGTTCCTTCGCCAAGCGTTCGGCACTAGAAGTGAAAGTCACGGGTCTTTCGGATATGACCTTAAAAACGTAGGTCCCGTGTCACGGTAGGCGTTGGCACGATAAAGAACCCTCACTGCTCAAAGGCCCTAAGTGCCGAGTATAGGTCTAAATTTGAAGCCCTTCACCGGCATCGGTGACGTCTCCATATGAGTGAAAAATTCTCAAGAGGGACGTTAAACAATATACAATCAATCAATCAATCAAAGAAAAAAAACTATGACTTACCTTTTATGGGAGCAGCCTCTAAATACATCCCGGAAAATACCTAAACTTTTCTCTCTTTGACCCATAACAGAAACAGGGCAACATTGCTTCATGAAACATATTGCTTCATATGAATAAACATAGGAGCAGAGCAAACAAGGCCCCTATGTAACATTAGAGATATACAGGGTGTCCCAAAACATATGTTAAACTTTTAAACCATTATAAAAATGTTATGCTTCAAGTTACAATACTGAAATCTAAAATATACAATGAAATTGCAATATATTTTTGTGAAGCATACATTTGTCACAGTTACCTTGTTAATAATCAACATTTTTTTCTTTAGAAAAAAATATGCCATTTTATAACACCTTCCAAAAGAACACCTTCTTTAAATTAACATCGTTTGAACACGGTTTCTGAATATTTTTTTTATCAGGCTTTAAATGTAACATTATAACAGTTCAGAAGTTTTTTCAATTAAAATTGGGTTTCAATAATAAATGGGATTTAAGATTCTTTTTCACAACTGTTAATATGGACATGGCTTTCATCGAAAAACCATGCATGGGTCTAATTAAAATCCAATGGACATTCTCTAAGGACTTCTAACTTATGTCTCTTTTAAATGCAGCATTACACTTATCTTGTAAGGAATCGATATTAAAAAATCATTTTGGGGTATTTCATGAACACTAGAATTACGAAAGGTGTTATCTTGTTCATACAGGACCCGTCTAAGAGATTTTTGCAATGGTTTCATTAATAACTCTATCGATGGAATGATGTTCTCCTTGAATCAAGCTTTTCTTGGTCTACTAATACCAGAATTAAGTCATGTGTCTATTATAGTGCCTTTAACTTCAAACTCCTTCAAAAATATGTAAATTAGTTTTCTGTTGAGCACTTTCATATTTTGCAATACAGGGTATTGTTTTCTCATAGAACTAATGACTAAAGTAGCAATATTAGAGCGATAGTAAAAATTTCCAATCTCTACCAGCTCTTCACATGAAGGTACCATATTGAAAATATTATGACGTCATTGGGACAGAATAGTTACATGATTCTTTAACAGTATTTCTTAAAGGTTGTCAGATAAAATGTTTGCAAATATATAAGATGTTGACAACATATCTTTGTGAATGCTTTTGGATTAATAAAGTTATAGATGATTAAAAGTGTAACATATATTTTTGGACACCCTGTACACATAACAAGCAACAAAATAATGTATTATAATAAGAACAGAACCGCTACTTTTGTTGTACATAAATTAATAATGCAAGTGTGAGCCATAAACTAATTCTTTAGTCCAAATTTCGCCTTTTTTTTCATATTTTCATAATTGTTTAAATCTAATTTTACAAATTTTACAAAACTCTTATGATAAGAACTGTACTTTAATTTATTTGTAACCTTCATACACCAATAAATAACAAACTACAAAAATGATATATATGATGTATATAAATAATTACACAATGGATTTCAGGAATGTTCACCTGTTTGTGATTTATTTTTATTTCATGACATTCAATAATTTAAAAAAATAAATAAATAAATGAAAAGCTTCAAGACAATTAGTATTAGCAAAATAATTTGTTTTGAAACAAATAAAATCTTTTTACCACAATAAATAAAGAATCATCTACAAAAATTGAAATTCATATTTATTAAGAATTTTCAAATGACTTAATTGCTTTTGTTTGTATTTACAATAAATATGACATTTAATTTGTTGAATTGATATTGAGTAATGTTTGAAAATTATCTCATAGCTTGAACATGCAATTTTTGATAATTTAATTTAAAAATTATGGTTCAATGCTAAAAAAAAGGGAGATATTTCTTTCCAAAATAATTCTAAGACTTAGCAATTTGGAAGCTCACTTCTGAAAATGTACACCTCTGATTATTAAGTGATGATCAAGTATTTGAATGGCACCTTCAGTTGAAATCCAAATTCTAATTATTGTTGCCATTTACACGACTTAAGGGTCATTGATACTCTGATAAGAGAGAAACTCTTAATGACATAAATGTCTATTATTCCTTTATAGATTTGCCAGGTTGAAGTGTCTTTTTTCCCCAATTTTGCCCCGCGAGCTATGCTATAATTGTTTGTATTTTGCTTATAAAATACATTTCTCATGTAAAATCATTAGATTCAAACAACATTTCATACGAGTGAGCAGATGGTTAATGAACCTTAATATTATATTAATTTTAGGTGACAGGATGCTATCTGAAATACCGGATGCTAATTTATACCGGATGTCCTTCAGTACCCCTGACCAGGATAACGACGGGACAACTGCGTACGATTGTGCCGGCACTCACCGAGCTGGCTGGTGGTTTAATTTTTGTCACTACGCCTTGCTCAATGGACGGTGGTCTCCTCAATACTGGTATAATCCATGGAATCCCGTCATTCCTGATGGAACGGAAGTAAAGGAGACACTAATGATGATAAAACCGCACTAAATCTGTGCTTGAATCTCCTTATTGAAACATGTATACTGGTATCTGCCCTTGAATCCAGTACTTTCTGATGGAGCTAATATGAAAAAGAATCAAAAACACGCCTCCATATTAGGCTGAATCACGTTGTCAATTTTGTTGTTATTTGTTTCCTACTGGTGAAAAAGATGGGACTATAGGTTTTCAACGCTCTGTCTATCCGTCTGTCTTATTTTCCGCTTTTCCTTCGTCCGTCGGTCTTTCTCACTTGATTTTACACACTTTTATTAAACGCTCGTAGATAATGAGCTAATTTTGTTTGTGACATGTTACTGCTACAGATAAAGTTTGAATTTCGTTACTCGATTTTTATAGATTTTGACGAAGAAATGTCTTATGACCTCTTTTATCTTAATGTACATTCGTTTTTCTAAAGATTTATACATACACTGTATAGCTAATGTGTTGATTGTGACCAATCTTCACAGGGTCAAAAATCATATTTTAATTGTGTTCTGCTTCAATGTTTCTTGGCAAAATAACCCAATTTTTAATATTTATAGGACCTTGCTATATAGATTACGTACTTTCTGGTAGAGAACTTCATTACTATGGCAATAATCTCAGAATGCTCGTACAGAATTACAGAGTCTATCTGTCTCCATTAAATAATCATATATGTTCGATCTTGATTGATTTTAATCAAACTCCCATTTATCTGTGACCGGTTGACAAGAGATGCTCACTCCTTCATGACACCTTATCCCAACTATGATGTGTTGATGATTCATTTTTCTTTTCCTCTATTTTGTATTGTTTTATAAATTCAATTGTTATTACTTGACCACATTTTAGTGATTGTTTTGTACAATATATCCAGGTAGCCGCAAGATACACGATCCTCCTTCAATGATTCCTGGTCGTCTGATTTTATACCATGCACACATTTACATTGTATATGGGTTTTTTGATTGATTGCATGTTGTTAGACTCCCTCCCAGAAATGTTCACTCATATTTAGACGCCGCCACCTGCCTGTGGAGAGGTGCATATTCTGTACTATGCTCGGCACTCAGGGTTATAGAGAATTGAGCAGTAGTAGTATCTTTATTGGCTTATACATTGCATATCTTGCCACATATAACATTACTTTATACATTGGTAAACAGGTGTCACACAGGTGCTATTACAAATATATAGAAAACAGAAAGAAAAAAATGAGTAGCAATGCAGGTGTCTTTTGTATTATTAATGCTGCTGAATGGTAGCGTTAACCTCTTTTTATAACATTCATACACAAATTTCCCAGGTTTTTTAAGTATACTTTCAGAATTGGAATTAAGTAATTCAATAAATTTTGCCATACTAGGCCTTGCATAATAATATTTTTTAATATATTTTTCTCTTAACTCAGTATAAAAGTTACATATTAAAACAAAATGATATTCGTCTTCTATTTCGTTCGATGTACAAAATGTGTATTTCCTTTCACTTGATGGACATTTTTTATCATATCTACCAGATTCAATGCGTAGACAATGAGAAGATAATCTGAGTCTAGTTAATGCTTTTCTGTGTTTTTCATAATATATACAATTAAGATATTCAGCCTGTTGTATAGAAGGGTTTAGATATTTAAACAATTTATGAGGGTGAGCGTTTTCTATGTCTACTCTAAGTTTTTGGAAAAAACAATCAGTTTGTCTTTGTTCAAAATACATATAAAAAACATTTTCATTTACAGATTCAGGGAAATACCACACATCTCCAAAGCCATGAGACAAAAGTGTCTCTCTCACAAAAATAATACAGTTTGTAGCCATATTCTTAAAATCATAATTATAAGTTGATCTTATTAGACAGTTTTCTGATCTGAGAATTTTAAACCAATATTTAATAATGCGAAATGTTCTCGTTAGTATTAACGGTTTTCTTCCTAATTCACCATAAACAGCCGGGGTGCATGTTGAAGTTTTAACTCCCAGTAGTCTTTTACCAAATTTTAATTGTATTCTTTCTAATTCTTTTGCTGGTATGATTCCCCACACTTCTTCCCCATAATTCATTTTTGAAACACATGCAACGTTAAAAAGTTCACACACTGTTTTACAGTCTAGAGACAATTTTCGAACATTACTCATGAATGCATTATATAATTGTAGTGTCTTTTCTGCTGTTTTTACATGTTTGTTAAAAAGTCCATTTGAAGAAAACAACAATCCAAGATATGCAAAACTGTCTACAATTTCAAGTGTGTTACCACTATAAGTAAATTTATATCCTATTTTTGTCTGCCCTTTTTGAAAAATCATTACTTTCGTTTTATCTACATTTACACAAAGTTTGACAATATGTGTATAGGCTGTTGAGGTGGTTTTGTAACCCATGGGGTGTTTCGCTTATTATAGCTAGATCGTCCGCGAACAATAGTAAAAAGATATTTTTTTGGTCAATTTGTATTCCACATGCTAAGTTTTCATGTAGAGTTGTCTCCAGATCTTCCAAAAATAATGAAAATAATATTGGGGATAAAATGTCCCCTTGTAAAACACCTAGTTCATTATCAAAAAATTTATGAGGGAGCCATTTATCCGAACACAACTTTTCACATCCTCATACATAGCTTTAATAATTCTTAACATTTTACCATCAATACCTAGCTTTAATAATTTGTAGAACAATGCATTTCTATCAACCGTATCAAATGCTCTGTGAAAATCTACGAAAGCACAAAAAAGTTTTTTTACCTTTTGCAATATTAAAATCAATGGTATTTTTTAATACATATGCAGCATCAATAGTGCTATAACCTTTCTTAAATCCATTTTGTGCATCAGATTAATATTGTTGTCTTCAGACCATTTTTGCAATCTATTATTCAATATACGAGAAAACAATTTAGATAAAGAACTTAATAAAGTTATTCCCCTGTAGTTTTGTGGATCCATTTTATCCCCTTTTTTGAATATCGGCACTATGATACCCAATTTCCATTTGGATGGATAACAACCACTGTTAAGAATTGCATTGAAAAACACATTTAACACTGGTTCCAGCGTTGCCACATCGACACTGAGCATTTCGTTGATTATGTTATCACTTCCGCCTGATTTATCGTTTTTTAATAATTTTGCCGCATTAATTATTTCTTCACTCGTGATCTCTTTGTCTAGCTCTTGGAACGCCGGTGATCCAGTATTTTGTATCTCTGCATCCACAATTCCGTTTTAATTTATCGAACACATGTTCCTAAAATAATTGAAAAAATCTTCTGGTGCTATTTTTACTTGCTTGGCTTTTTCCTTGGGACTTAACATTTTCCAGAATTCCTTTAAGTTTTTCTTTTTCAGTTGTTTCAAGTTTTCTCTTTGTTTCAATTGATGCTGTGCCTTCTTCTTTTTCGTAAGTGCTTTGTAAAATTTCTTTAAGGTGAACATTTCAATTAGATTATTAAGCGTCCTTTCATAATTGTATCGTTGAATTGCCTTGATCCATGTTCTTTTCGCTCTGTCTCACTCTGTGTCGAACCATGGTGCGTCTTTGTTACTTTTGCCTCTAAAACCATATCTGTTTTTAGTGTAATTTACTTTCTTTCTACAGAAAGGTTCTGCTATCTTTAATAGAGTATCTGTAAATTGGTCCGTTAGTTTATTTATATTTTCTTGATTTGGTTGATCCATATCCCCCAATAAGTCTTGAAATTTATAAATGTTCTCTCTAGGGTGCTGAATATATTCATCATGAAAATTTTCATTCCATTTCCACTTTTCTACGTTTCTGTTTTTTTTCCCTGTTCATTAGCTTCATGGGTACAACCAGATTTAAGGCTGCATATAATTGGGTTATGGTCTGAGAAATGTGTATGCTCTCCTACGTAAAAATCAATCACATTAGGAAAAAAAATCCTCCTCTGTTATCATGTTGTCAATTACACTACTTCCTAGTTCTGATTCACATGTATATTTTCCAATCTCTTTGTCTGCATGTAGTCTACCATTCACGATTCTAAGCTTGAATGATTTGCACATGTCCAATAGCATAACGCCGAAAGAATTTTTTGTTTTGTTTTCAGAATAGCGTTCCATTTTATTGTCACACACATACGATTGATTATCATTCTCTGTTGCAATAAAATTGAGGGATTTTATTTCTGCCAACACCTATAGCTACTGTGAAAGGGGATCTTGTTTTAGACGATCTTATCTGACGGACCGGTCTGCAGGTCCCACAGAGTGATTCAAGCCCACAACGTATGATTTTTTTTAACTATAAATACTCATCATTTTTATCATTTTATTTGAATACAAACTCAGGACTACTTACAACTGTTGATAATAAATAACCATGGAGGACCTTCTCTCCGAAAAGTGAAAAAATATTATCATTGAGATTCTAAAACATCTTTTCTACATCCACTCGTGGCGCAGCAGTTTAAATCGCGAAATACGGAGTTGATCCTTGTGGTGCAGGTTTACATCCAACTGTAGGAAGATCCAACCAGTCCTTCTCATGAGACCTTACGATTTAT
Source organism: Saccostrea cuccullata (assembly GCF_032062105.1). Taxonomy (NCBI): domain Eukaryota; kingdom Metazoa; phylum Mollusca; class Bivalvia; order Ostreida; family Ostreidae; genus Saccostrea; species Saccostrea cuccullata. The sequence continues at coordinate 24,743 of NW_026929055.1, read as the reverse complement.
TAACTGGGGCCCTGTGTCAAAGAAAGAGCTGGCATGAAAAAGATCCCTCACTTCTAAATTGCTCCGAGTGTCGAGTATTGAAAAAAATGTAGATTTCGACTGCAAATGTTTGATTGTACTAATAATTCTCAAGAAGAACGTTAAACAACATACAATTTATCAATCAACATCAGCCTCATAGTAGATTATAAGATCAGAATGCTTGTAACAAGATAGATTTGCGAGTGACTGATGACAAGGTATACAAATCTGTAGGCACGTTTCATTTCATGTACATTAGCTTGTAGTTACATACCTATATTTAATGTAGGAAATGCAAGCAAAGTTTTAAATCGTACAATAATGCTATTGATTTTGATACAATTATTTCATTTTGAAGTTACTAAAATTGCTCATATGATTTTTTATAGGAAACATTTTTTTATAAACACTATGCTTACCTCGGATATGTTGTTGCATAATACTTCTGTCCGAAGTTCAATTCTTTTCTGCTGTTCATTTTTACTGAATGATTAAATACAGAGACTGACATATCTTGTTTCTTCATTTCAAAACGAAGGCGTAGTTTCAGAATACCATGAGTGAAAAAGATACACGTATCTTTTATTTCTTTTTTTAAAATAAATTCACGTAGAAATATGAAAAAAATATTTGTGAATATGGCATTTTTTCCCGCTGTATTCTAAAATCTATAGAGGCTGCTGTTATCATGACATGATGTCATCGACTCCAAAAGGAAGGGTGAGTGATAAGTATTGTTAAAAAAATTAAAAAAAAATTGTTGAGGATATAAATTTTGGTGTATTTATAAGTTTACAAATGTAATATGATCCATGTATATTAAAATAACAATAATGAAGGAGTATCCTGCAACTTTCTTTTCTATGATGTTGAGGGTAGTGAAACGGAAATGGTTGTTGTATAGTTTCGTATAAACGTTAGACCTACTTAATCTTTCCATTTCTTAAACACTAAAAAATATTAATTCTCAGATCATACAAGTAGTTTAGAACTGCCAATGTACGGGGACTGCATTGGGATAATACGAATTGTATTGCAGTAATTTGAGACCTTTCTGGTGACGGTGTTGATAAACATTAGTTCGTTTCGTCTCCTATATACCGTTATAAGACCTGAATAAGGCAGACGGTTGCGGGGAATAGACGGCTAAGTGTTTAACTGTGAACCAAAGCGTAAGACCTGAATAAAGCAGCCATTTGGTCATATATAGAGAAAGGTGGCATACCATAGAGAAAGGTGGCATACCACAGTGAAAGGTGGGGGAAGTGCCAGGAGACTTTTGTAGTGGCAGGACACGAAGTTTACTTGCGGGAGACACCCGTTGACAACAGTTAGTGGTTATCCAATCAAGGAAATTTCCATTGTACTATAGTATTGTATTTGTACATATTCTATTTGTCAACAAAAATCTGAGTTAACAGGTTAACGAACCTAGTGTAACGTCTCGTTGATACAAGACACATCACCAAACACCAAGCTCGGCCGCGTTGCATGTTACACATCTTTTAGGGTGCATAGCATTATGAGGTATTTGACATAACAGCAATAACTTGCTTGAAAAAAAAAATACAATTTTCAATTTATATGACACAAAATTTGTATGTGACGTCATAATTTACTCACCGGTTCGGGTACTTCCGTTTTTGTGGAAGATTTTCCAAGGGGAGTAAAAGTATTTATATTTTATTTATTCATTTCAAAATTTTTAATGTATCTGTATATTATACTGAATTACCTATCATAGACAGTAAACGTAATCCAATGGACTTAAATTGCATCATCATTTTCAAAAGCAAATCTACCTAACAATATCTGGAAAGCGTATGAAGTTATAAAATCAAAGTACTGAAAGTACTGAAAAGCGGTTAGCATGCTTTCATCGAATATGTACAGTGTACAATAACAAAAAATGCATTGAATGATGATATTAAAGTAGGCATGCATATCTTTTTCCAGTGTCATCAGCGAAGAAGCAGACACACTGAATTTTGTAGTACTTAACTAAATGGTATAACCAATAACATCCCAGACTGATGTCACAAATGTTTGTTTCAAAATATCAACCCGAGATTTTCAGTTTGAAAGACAGGAAGTTCAATTTCAAAAATTTCTCCCTAATTGTCTCAATTGGTGGCGTCCAAAAGTGCTCAGAACGAAAAAAAAATTATGTTGATATTGCAAATTTAATTGGCTTTCATGCTCTGTTGATTCTGAAATTAGGTAACTGTAAAGGCTACTATAGCAAACAACTCAAAAAGAAAATAAAATGATAACTCAAATTCTTTAGATTAATTGATTTGGAGTACTGTACATAGATCTTTAGCTGGCTAGTCTGAGAAAAACGGATGGACGAGCAAAGAATTAATTAATATCAGAGAGCTTCAGTTTCGTAGGCTCACTGCGGGTCAGCAGGTGTGACCTGTCATTGGGGATGCTTACTTCTCCTAGGCACCGGAACTTTCAAGGATCCGTTTTTGTTTTGAGACCGATCACTGTTAATTCTGTATTTTGATACAGATACTGAGTACATCTGTTTATTAATATTATGAAGTATTTCTCTCACAGGAAGAAAGACAAGTAAACAAGATAATAAAGTTTTAAGAAATGTACATTATTGACTTTTCATACAATTAAATGTTCGAATAAGTGAATGGTATATGACAATTATTTAAAAGAGAGTCTTGCACGATATATATAAACGAACATATACTAAGTATTTGGCAAATATTTCTCATGAAATATTGTTAAAAAAAAAAAAAAAAAAAAAAAAAAAGTGTGAAAAGGAAAGTTGTTGTTTAATCCATCAATGCTAGTATTTTAAAATTCAAAGGTTCACTAAAAGTCAGTGTATAACAAACAATTTAATTGTCCATTGCAAGAATTACCTAGGTATCATTGTCACTTTCTTCAATATGTCGCATAAGCAATACATTGTTTTTTTTTTTACTAAAAACAAGTATGCGAATATCTATCAATATGTCTGTAAGCATCTGTATTTTAATTTTTATTTCTTCTCAAAGGCTCAAAATGATAATTAACAAATTGGACAAATTCAAATTTAAAAAGTATTTTTACAACTTATACCTTGCATAGGAATTTAGCAAACTTTCAAAAATAATCATTCATTAGATATAATTTTCAATTTGTGCTTATCGTCAAGATTTTTCATGCCTCTTTTTTTCTGTGCATATTTTATATCGGCTGATTTTTAGAAAAGGATCGAATGCCGATTAAATTTTTTTCTCCATTTTTTAAAAATTAATTTTAGTATTTTCAGGCTCCCATTATTTTTTTTTAAAATAAGAATATGATCGTTTAAAATCGTTTGTAATAATTAGACTGAGTACAGAATTTTTCCCTGGAAACAAAGCTTTTATCATCTTATAAATAATTTCAATTGAGAAAAAAAGAAGAAAACAAACATTTCATTATGGAAGTAATCCTATAGATAGCCATATTGTTTCCATAACTGTACAACTTACAGATGTATTCAGTATTTTTATATAAAGGCTTTCTTCGTGTACTAGTATTACTTAAGTTAATTAAAGGGATGCCTTAATATTTTGGAAAATGAAACTCGATCGAGAGATTCTCCGATGTTTTGCAGTCGGTAATAACCTTCAACCCCTTTAGCCAGTAATTAACCCGTCCTCCCTGTGCCCAGTAGAATAATTCGGTCAAATATTTATTGTTCATGAGGGATGCCTTATAATTAATCACAGGCACCTGAATTTTTATCAGTAAGTCTCTAAATTAGCCAAATATCGAAACATTCTACTCCCTCTGTATATAAATACACAAGGTGTCCAACGCCATTTTGACCACCTGTTCGATTCAGGCTTCAATTTAACACATAAATCGGAAATGCCTACTGGTTTTCGTGCAGCATTGGGTTCAAATATGATATTTCTCGCTATACATTTCTTCCTAAAGTTTAAATCTAACGCGTTGATAATGTTATCAGCTAAACTTCATGCTGTCTTCGAATTTCGTCACAGGGCCCGATCGCCATCAGCTGATGTCACGGAAATTTAATCTCGACACCAAATGCTCCTATACATAAACTTTTTTTAATACAACAATCATAAATTTATTTCATTGACAAACAAAATCAGAAAAAAATTAAAAAACCGAAAGATTATGTTGTTTTGATAATCTTGATTTTATTTAACATATGTTATATGTGTTAGAAACAAATCATAGGTACTATAGGTAGAGGCTTTGTTGAAGTTTCCGCTGTCGATAGGTAGCGCCTTATGGAAGTTTCCGGTGTCGATAAAAATCGGACACATGCCATAAAGCGGTTAGCGAAGCTAACCGCTTAAAAAGGGAGTTAAATAACTGCACTCGCCCAATGGTTTCGCATCATACAAATCTTTTGACTACATAATTAGAATTTTCTTACAATACATAAGCCAGCCATTTCCGCACATCACAATGCGTTTGCACAGTAAACGACAATCCATAAACATCGTTCGTTATAACATAAAAATTGTTTTCTTTGATATAGAAATTATATCAGTTGTATTTGAAATTGCAATATGTTCAACAATTAACATTTCTTGACAGCCAATCTGGCGTATTTTTACCAATCTAAACTCTTGATGAATCTATGACCTTTTTCCTGTTGAGCAACCCCGACATAAAAGGAAGCCCAAACCCGATCTTAATTTTGAAGTCTGCATATCAAACATCAAACCCGACTTCTTTTCTCATAAAATAAATGCATCTATTTTATATTTCAAATGCATGCTAGTATTTCCCACAGAGTTTTCACTTAATGGAAATCTTCAACTCCAGGGAAGAGGCCAATAAAGCTCAAAGTACATTACGTAAGTGCTTTAAGTCTCCGTGTTTAAATATAAATCTGTTAATTAGATTACCATTGACATTTTTACCTCTATTCAAATATCCAAATATGAAACATATATTTTATTACTCTATGGTATATATTTTATTTCAAGCTCAATGGGATGTATCATATCGACATAGGTGTGGGAATAATCAACTATTCTAAAAAAAACATGAATTTTGTTACATACCTTATGCACCCTGGACGGCAGATGGATGACAAGTAACTGTACACTCTGCTGGTGAAGAGTTAAATTTCAAATGAACAAATCTTAATGTTTGAAGGTGCACATATTCATCTTATTTATTTAAGTTTTAATATATATGTGGTATGTTACATTTATACCCAGGAAAAAAATTCAAACACAACACAGTATCGGTTAACAGAAATCACTGTTGTTTATTACCATGGATAAATACATGTGAACAGCATTTCGAGTTTATCAATTTTGTCCTTTTAAATTGAAAAAAAATACTACAATTAATTACAGATTGGGTTATATACCGTTAATTTCTATATATGCCCCCCAAATGATCGTACTCTGATGCAATTAGTTTCAAATAATGCTGCACTATGCATTCTGTACTGGAATGAAAGAGATTCCAACAGATTACAATCATGAGTGAATTTGCCAAAGGATTCTACGTGTAAATGCATTTGAACTTTATGATTGGGTTTCATTCCATAAATAGTTATCCTGCTACATAAAGTTTAACTTCAATTATTGCATTAACTACAATTTGTATATGAATTATATTCCCAATAAGTATGGTATAAATATGAACAAAAAATTTTGATGAAAGTATTTATGTAGTTTTTCATGGAGGCTCGCATTGGCTGAATGTAATCATGAATTTTAAAACAAGTGTTTTCATTATCTTTCTGAATTTCCGGACGTTTTTATCATTCTCTGTTTTGGTAAGATCTTTAAAGACCCAATTTTTTTACCGTACGGTTACCTGAGGAAGGGTGTGGTCAAAGTAACAGTGGTGTTATTTACCTGGAGACCCCCAATACCCAAGATGTCAAAAATCTGTGTATACGTAGCATTACACAGGAAGTCTGTGTTTGGTAATCAGGGTCATCATTACGTGTTTGTGTCTGGTTTTGAGTGAAACTACGTAAAATAATTTATTAATATGAAATTTATTTGTAAACTTATAAACCCATTCATCATAATCATGGTAATGTTTTGAAGGAAAAATAATAAGATACATGTACAGCATATCGTTTTAGAAAATGTTTTCCTTACATGAAAGAAAAAGTCACGAGTAAAAACTACAAATAATTAATATTTATCTTTCTTAATCTTCAATAAAAGAAATCACTTGCTTAAAAAAGTCTGAATATTGCAATAAAACAAAAATATTTATCCACCTATCCGTCGTGCATGTGAACATGCATTTACCGCGATCGGAATGTTTTTTTCCCTGGCCAACAATGTTGTCCAAAATTTTCCATATTTTTGATTCTTCGTGTGTTAGCAAAAGTTATCTCTTTTCAGAATCGATCACTATTAATGATCTTTACATTTTCATTACGTATATATACAGACGCTAGAGGAAATTCGATCGAGCATTAATTCTGACATCAATTTCTGTACAACCTCGTGCGGATTGTAGCCATAGTACAAAATAAAACATCTTTTAAAAAATATGCTATGCCGTTTATTAGTGCTGAATATTTTTTTCTTATATCCCATTTAATTCTTGAAAAATAATTTAAATTGTCGGACTTCCAATTACAGCAAATAGAGCCGGTTTCTGTGAACGCGGTCTTTTTTCTACAGAAAACGTGGACGATATAACACTTACAAGAAACAAACAGCAGTGAAGATATAGAAAAGAAATATTTTATAATGTCAATGTTTTAATAATCTACTTTCAATTATTTTTTAAAATAAAATTCAAACATATTGGGAGTTTTCTAACCCGTGTGTATACTATGCGGGTACATGAAAGCGTTTGACGCGTGACCAGGTAATTGTTTTCAAAACATGCAAACTCAGATTATCAGGAAGCACAGATAGCTGACCTGTCAATCAAATCAGAAGCTATTGTTCTTTTTATGATTGACAGGCGGTAGATTATTGATCTTGAATCGGGTAGATTTTGGGGGCGTTAACTTAAAATTGGGTGTTTAATTATATTTTCGATAACATAACTGGTATAGTAGATTTTCTTTTCTTCAGCATTGGATTTTAAAGATGTAATGTCACTGGGTTTCATAGCAATAGACGAATGGCAATCACTTAAGTTTTAATATGAAGATATACGAAAATCGAATAACTTCCATTTTGTTTATTTTTAAGGTTTTCAATCCCTAATGGGACCAAATTCTCTACCCTTAAATGTCCGTCAAGTACACAATACTCTGATATTATATTCATGCATTTTAAAGTGGAAAAGGATTGCCCATGACAAATTTTCGAAAAATTCATTAATTAAGCAGTAGTTAATTAACAAGGATTGCATTGAATTCTATGGGGAAAAGCGTTTTTTCAAAATAAAAATTCAAATAATTTGAGTATCAATAAATCTTGTGGTGGAAAGATGCATTGAAATATTAAAAATAGAATGATAATTGAAAACAATTTTTTACCAGCTAAATTTTTTTAATTGATTTTTTTTATTAATTAAAAAGGGGAGATAACTCTTACCAAAACTCAAGGTCAAGAATTAGGACACATCCCACTAAACATACTTATAGTAATAAACGGGAAGTATGTCTAAGAAACTGAGTATTCAATGCCTACATATCTGTTATGTTTTCAATTTCACTGAATTTCTCCCTATTAGGGATTGAAGACCTTAAAGTCAATACGTGTCATATTTTGTCTTCAGAATCAATGGACTGTTGAAAGAAAGATGGGAAAATCCACCTTCCAAATCATATCAATTCAGAAATCAACTGACGACAAGTTTGTTCACTATTCTACCATGATCAGAGCACCTAGAAATACAGAGATGAAAACACATGAAGATGGTTTCTTTTTTAACTGGAGAAAGAACTCAAAATGGGAACTAGGTCTGTATCTTTGTCTGTCTGTTTGTCTAGCTGCCTGCCTGTCTGTCTCTCTCTAGCTCAGATTAGATTCTATAAATAACATTCATTTTTAGTAACTAATGACAGTGATGGTGATAAAGCACTATACAAAGCAAGCATAAAAGGTAAGCCCAAAACCTTCCGGCCAGCATAGAAGGCACACAGGGTGGACATATTTGACACAGTTTCTCCGGTTGTAATGATAACGTTACGAAGGCGATCCTACACATCTGCAGAAGAGGTTTAATTTCGGAAAATGCCCCCTAATAATTTTTTACTTTTAGATATCTTCATAAGCACATGATGATTCTAATAAAAATAAGTAATTGGCAATTTTCCAAATATTTCCACGTAATAAAAAAGAAAACATATGTAATTTTTTTCTAATTTCAATCTATATTTTGAGACCAGGTTTTCTTAAATATTATATTTGAAGCTGCCAATCCTCGGCTGACTCCGCTACGCTTTATTCAAACCTTGGATGTGATTAGTGGAGGAATACGCATCAGATTCTTAAATTTCTCCGTCGAAAACTGTCTTATATGTATCACTCATTTCATATCTCGCTCTGTATAACGTTCTTCGAAAATATTTTTTAATTTGTGCATTTTTTTATCGTTAACAGGTTTTAATTACAACCCCATGTTAGTAGGCTTTGGGAGCAATAGAATACTGTTGAGTGTGCCATAAAATAACTTCGAATTCAAATATAGGACATTTGAAAGAAATTAGAATACTGTAAAACGAGAAAATTTGGCGCATACGTAGGTATTTTAGTGCAAACGCAAGTAGGTATGCATTGGCGCAAATAAATTTTAGCGCTATCACTTGTCATTGAAAATTATAAATGTGTTATATTGTTCTTTTATCCAATCCCGTATTTGACGTTTTGGTAATCAACCACGGAAACACAATAGCACTTCCATATATAAGTATATAAGTATTTGTCAACTTTACCGTTGTTTCAATCACATTGACGTGGCAGAATGTAAATTAATTTTAAATAAAAGAAATGGAATATTTACGCATTTACGCATTGATTCAAATTAAAAATGCATGCATCGAAAGATAATTACTTGGATAGACGGTAATCATAATCAGGTGTTTTCTGCAAGCTCTATCGCTATGCTTGATTGCATTGTTTACCTCGAGGTGATAGATAGTTGACACGCCGAAAAGCCAAACTTTGAAGGTGCTAATAATAAGAACCAGGTAACAACTACTGGGGTAACAATAGCTTTATAAAAATCATACGTTGGCAGATCTTTCTCGATCGATCTTACCATGTGGATTGCTAGTGGGTATATAAAATCCAACGACCCTTCGGCATTACGTAATCGCTCGTTCCGGTTTACATGGACTTAATATGTAAAAGCTTTGAACACGCACACACAAAAATATTTTTTAGAAATCCGTTAGCGCACTATGAAATTAAGCGTTCAGGGGGTCTTGCACCAAAGGCGCTAAAATAAGAATTGCGCAAAATATTCTCGTTTTACAGGAAGAGCAAATGACTGAATCAGCAAGATGGTAGATCACCGTTGAAGTCCGAGGTTATGTGCGAGGTACGAGTCATCCGAGGAACTCCGACTGTGAAGCTGCAGGCGTATAACAATATGAATACCCATTCCAAATCAAAATGTAATTATAACAAAATAATTTAATACGTACCAATAAAGTATATATCCAGCCCCCGGTTGACCATTCTAACAGTTATGATGTAATAAAAGGTCAAAAGGTCAACCCTCCACCAAGGTTGGTCATCATCCTCAGCTGTATGGCTACAAGAGTTAGCGAGAAGGTTCGTGTCTCTATTTCCATCCACAGCAAGGTCAGAATTATACCATTGAAAAGTACATGATTGTTCTGTCGGCTTGTCAACTGTTATGGTTTTCAGGACTACAGAAAAAAAATCAAATATATAATCCATGAGTTTTATGCACCCTTCAAATGACAGCTTTAAACTCTAAAGCCTTTTGATAGTATCTCCCTAAAATTTTAATCCCTACAATCCTCAGTATTCCTTTATCTGCAAAGAATTGAAATCTGTGTCCGCTAAATAAATTACGCCAAAATTAAAGACATACCATTGAGCAGGTAAAATGTCAAAATTTACACCCGCAAAAAACCCCGCTATACGATATATACATGTACATAGCAAAACAATCAGGCAAAGAAAGTATTGGTTTGATTATCTTTAATAGTAAAAGTAAGTTTTGATATCTTAACGGCATGTATCGGAAGTAGCAGCCCGATTCGCAGAGTTTTAGGTTAATGAGGTTATGGTAATTTTTCCAGACACTTCAACAAAGTCTTCATCACAATTTTCTGTGAATGATTCCCCAGGCGTAAACACTTTATTTGCATTCTCATTGATCTTGCCATTTTCAAGTTTTTTCGAACACTCTGAAAAATTCCAATTTTAATTCCATTTGTTCAAATTTAAAGTTTTAAGTATAATACTTTAGCCCAAAATCTGAATTCATGATCTCTAGGTCGAATTTAATGATAGTATTCTTAACCGATTAGCAGAAGCAGGAAGGAAGATTGGCATGAAAATGAACAGCATCAAGACGATAGATTGATTGATTGAATGTATGTTGTATAACGTCCCTCTCGAGAATTTTCCACTCATATGGAAATGCCACCACTTGCCGATGGAGAGCTGCAAATTTTGTCCAATAGTCGGCACTAACGGCCATTAAGCAGTGAAGGATCTTTTTCGTGCCAGCGCCTGCTGCGACACGGGACCTCGGTTTAAAAGGTCTCATCCGAAAGACTGGTCTTCACGTCCCACAGTGGGATTCGAACTCGCGACGTAAGGATTGACTCCTTACCTTGCGACTCTAGAGCAGACGCTCAAACCATTGCGCCTTGCGGGCGACCACCAAAACGAAGATCATGAAGGTCAATACTAAATCAGACGAGCCCATCACCCAAAATAATGAAAAAAAGAAGATGTCACAAAATTTGTCTTTCTAGGGAGCAAGATCACCACAGATGGGAACTCAAAAAAGAGGATATTTATGGGTCTATCGTAAATCTAACAAAGAAAATTAATTTTCATTTACTTATAGATTACGTAAAGATTCTTCATTTCTATAGGGAAAAAAAACAACAAAAGAAAGAAAGAAGAGTAGTGAATCGTTGCATCTGACATATATGGACACATTTGAACGAAAATAAATTCTTTTTGTTTTGTTTATTTTTTAACACCCCTCTCGAGAATTTTCAGTCATATGAAGACGCCACCACTTGCCGGTGAATAACTGCTAATTGTGTTCGATAATTTGCTTTTAAGGTCAAGATCTAGTAAATGATTTTAGAATAACTTTTCAGTGCTAAATCCATTATGACGTCATAATCTCTTTCAAATTTCTTTTTCCCGTACTTTACGGCTCTAATAGAATTATGTAGAAAATAAAGTATGTTCATGGAACTCAATTTGAAATACATGAAAAGTAGTTCCGATACCTATCTAAAATTTAACATTATTTTAAAGTAGAGACTAAGAACATACAAATAACCGTTTTCTGAAAAACTGTACGCAATCTGGAAACATTTTCTGTGCCTGATATGAAAAAACTCCCATTTTCAATACTGGTTTTCTTAATTTTTCATTGAAAATAACAGTTTAGAATATGGTTTTTCATCTTGTATTTCTACAAATTTTGCCCCGAAATGTTATGAAGCATCATTAAAGGAATTTATTTCTTTAAAAATATCTATGCACCTTCCATTTACTACATCTTGACCTTAAGGCCATTTAACAGTGAGGGAACTTTTTCATGCTAGCACCTACTGCTACAAGGGACATCGGTTCTCATCCGATTAACAGGTCCCACAGTAGAATATCTTTACTTTTTAAAAATTAATGGACAGTTTTAAACAATATCTATGTCGTTTAAAATTACCTCCATAATTTATACCTCAGTCATGAGAAAAAGTTATATGACTTGTGTTGCAATGAAAAATGTCTACACAAATATATGTCTTAATAAAATTTGAATAAAAAGCCCTTATCGATAATTAGTATCGATAATTGATTATTGTTTCTCCAAGTAAAGCTTTATCCTCTAATCTGGCATCTGCGACCACCGTTAACGCTGATTTAATGATCGCTGAGTATTACCGCCGTTGCGTAAGGGGAGTCAGTAAAACGGATGTATGTGATCGTTAAATAAGCATTAACAGTCGCAACATCAAATTAGAAGATCAGTTATTCCCATCCTAATGCAATCCATGTATTTTGTTTGTTGTTTACGTCTTATTTTGTTGAATTAAGTTTAATAAAATATGTCACGGAGCATTGTGTTTTGCGTCGCTCTATTATGAACGTCATAATGTAAAGCTTTCACTTTCGATAATGCTCGTTTTACTGTTTCGAACATCAAAGCATTAGCCAATCAAAACATGTTTTAAAATCAAGATCTAGTAAATGAAATATTAAACTTGAGAAATAAATTCCTTTATTGATGTTTTACAACTTAAGCTTGGTAACATATGGTGTTTTGGGGCTTAATTTGTAGGTACACAAGATGAAAAACTATACTTTAAACTGTCATTTTCAATGAAAAATTAAGAAAACCAGTCATGAATATGGGAGTTTTTTTTCATATTTAAATTAGGAAATGTATCCAGATTGCCTACAGTCCCCCAGAAAACAGTAATTAGTATGTTCATGGCCTCTACTTTAAATCAATATCAAATTTAATATAGGTATCCGGTTTACTTTTCATATAATTTCAAATTGAATGTCATGGAAATACCATATTTTCTACACAATTCTGCTAAAGCTGTAAAGTACGGGGGAAAAAGTTAAATTGATTTTGACGTTGTCACGATTGTGACAATGATGCCGATTGTTTTATATAGGATTCGTGTTACCCTGTTTGTACATTGTACTTTCCCCCATTTGTTGATCGCATAATCGGTTACATTTCTTATTATTGATTCACTGTACTTACGTTTCTAGAAGAACATGATCTTATGATTCTAATTTTATTATCCTGGATGAATATCAATATTGTAATACGCTAGATTTGTTGTAAATATAGTTTCTAACTCTGTAACTTTATTTATAGATACCGCCATCATGTTGATTATTTTGTGGAATATCACGCCCGATTCTAATTGTAATTTCTCTGTACTAAGCATTTTTATCGAAATCTAACACTTAGGGAATATTGTCATATTGTATAAATGTTTTACATTATGATTGTTATATTTTTATGTCAATTATCTATTGTTATTATTAAACATTATTTGACAATGATTATTGCCGGTGGCTGCCGGTGACTGCCGGTGGTACCGGAGATCTGCCGGTCGTCCCTAGGGAAGCGTGTGGGTTTCCGGGGAGACTCTCCAGAGCTATAAAAGCAGGGGATAAGAACTGCCGGTGGGACTCGGTGTTAGGATTTTGAGGTTAGAGGGTGTTTTATTAGATTCTTAGAATTTTTCAGTAGGAATTAAGTAATTTTTGAATTTATTCATCAATTTTTCTTATAGTGATTATGGGTTAATCTCGTATCACTATTAATTACTAGTATTCATCGTAGGACGTTTATATTGGGTTAATCTCGATATTAAACGAATAAATAATTTTGTTACGGTTTGACTGAAAGTGAGTCTTGAAGTCTTTCCGTGTAAATAATTGTTTATCTTTGATAGATTTAGGAATTCAATCAATTTAAAGTGATAATCTAGTTGCGTTTATTGGAATATTCAAGCAGGAATTAAGGCTACGCAGTACAGTTAAGGTGCGCAATGGAAATATCGGCTAAATTTTGTATTTAAAAATGTATTCGTAATCGGGATGGCGATTATTTTTAGTACATTATTTATATCGGATAATTGTAATTATGATTAGTAACTACATATCGAGGACAATTATATTTTATATTTAGACTAGTCACGTGATGCGGCAGTCACGTGATTTTAGCACATTGACTTGAAGTATTGATGTTACATATAAATATCAATAGTGCAAGGGCATAACCAAGTTAAATTTCCAAGTTTAGTATATAAATATTTTCAACATGTATCGTAGTTTCTAAAAAGTGCTGCGATCCTGTCTAAATTCTGCAATATTATTGTTAAAATTATACTTGTATGACCGAATGCTATATTTTTTGCTGTTAAGCGGCATGAAATACTGATATAATTAAACTGTTTTTCAGATTTCATCAGGATCGCAGCACTTTTCAGATACCTTATTAGTTCTATAGTTGAAATATAAAAGCTTACTTTGATCCATAGAGTGTATGCCCTTGCACTAGATCGATTTATTAAGACCCCCACATTACCCTCCGATGTACTTGCATACAAATCTACGGCAGTGTCAATAAAATACGCAATGTACAGAAAATATATTAATAAAATAGTGAAGAAGACATTAAATTCAAGTTATTGGCCCATAGAATATCTGTAAATAATATTTTATTTAATTAGAGAATACATATTTTGTTGAGAAAATATTACTTGATTTGTCTCTCACTGCATACAAACTACGTCACGTTGTAAGAAATGACGTCATATTGACAAGTGTATTGCAATCAGTGCATTGTTTATAACTTGTTATGTGGGATTTAACTAACGACAAAACAACACGCTGTAGTAAGTTTTTATGTAGTTTGATGATTTCTTACTAGTTAAATAAGCAGATAAACTCATTTTGTGGTATTTTAAAGAAATGTTGTATGACATATATTGTGTATGATGTCATAGTCAAGTTTTCCCGTACAAATTAGGCTCCGCCTCCTTTTTGTAACCTTAACTGTGCTGCGTAGGATTTGATATAGAAATTATAGAGATAAATTTCTTGCTTTAAATAGCTTTTATAGATTGTGTAGATTCTTTCAGAAATACTTTGGTTATTCTAAGGTATTTCTATAGTATTTATTACTCACTAATCGGGTCATTCTCGCTTAGTGCCCCCCCCTTTATCGTATTAACGTAATACGAAGGTTGTGTTACTGTTATTGTAGTATTTCACTGTGAAATTGGGTGATTCCCGACTTACAGTGAATTTTATTGTACTTGAATATTTATTAATACATATTGTGACTTTTATTTATTGAATAAATTTGTAAACTTTAAATTAGGCTTATCATTTAACTTCCCCGTAGTTATTTACGAGTCCAAATACAGGTTATTCTTGTGTTATTATAGGAGATCTTTATTTGCGGGTTATTCTCGGAAATAATCACAGTACTACATGGGTTATTCCCGTGTAGGCTTCTAAGGAGTATCTGTGCGTGAGATCCAAACAGCTCAGGTCCGTTACAACGTCATAATGGATCTAGCATCAAAAAATTAGTTTATGGTTATTTACTAGATCTTGACTTTAAAAACAATTGCATTAGAATTATAAATCGAACCTCTAATGATAAAACGCCGCTTTATGATACCAGTCAATTAGTATATCAGTCAATTATTTCATCAATATATTTTCATATAAATTTTCATTGACCACTTTATCTTGTTTTTTTTTTTTTTTGGCAGACCGACGGTGTCCGCACTGCAGCTGTTTGAAAAAAACATTTTTCTCTTTGAATGGAAACAGTTTTTTGTCAATCAAATCAAATTAAAAGTATCCAATAAATATTGACGGGTTAAGATTGGCCATATTGTGACGATTATTTTTATATCCATCATGCAAATAAAGTAATTAAAAGTAGTTTAAATATTCTTAAAAATTGCTCTGACATATATCATACCGTAAAACATTTTATATAGAATAAGGCAAATAAATTCCCCATTTTCGGGTAAATAGTTAATTACTTTGTTTGTATCGTCATTATAAAAATAAAAAGATTGTTTTTTCAATGATTAATTACATGCAGCTAATTAGTTTTATTTTATATTTATTAACTGCCCTTAAGGAAAATCTTAAAAACTAGAATTTCTAAAATGCACAATTACCTCTGATTTGTATTTCTTTCCGACAAAAGATACAAAATATTTTATGGATTAAACAGGTGTTATTTAAAAAGTAAATCAAATTATTGGTTAATTCATTAATAAAAGAATAATAAAAGAAGATAAATACATATTTTTGAAGCAGTGTTCTATTAATTTTTCTGACTTATTGCAGAGTTATGACAGAATTAATAAGTCTTTTAGCATGCTTTTAAAAATACTTTTATGTGTTTAAAATATTGTTCAAAAATTTCTTATGTATATAATTTTGTGTGCTTACTTGATATTCCCATATCTTACTTAACCGTACAGTGCTCTGGGAGGAGCGTGTATACTTCTTTTGGCTTCGATTGACATATACAGGGGGCGTTCTGGAGCATATATTAGGGTCTACCGTAGGTGAATGTAGGAAACAGTACCCATACAGGTACATACTGTATGCGCACTGGGGCCTACTGTCAGTAACTGTGACATACTTGGTATCGATACATGCAGTGGTATACTGAGATTTACTTCATATACAGAGACACATCGTAACATAATGTAGATATACTGGAAACGCTTTAGGATTAAGAGAAGGACAAGTGATTTTCATACGGTCGGGGGTTTAAAAGCTAGTAGTGTAAAAATAAAATAATTCGGTGAGCTTGAGATACATGTAAAAGACACCACCGAGTCTGACATATCTGTTTCATTCTTGTATATTTTACTTGAAAAATACGTCAATGGTAATCTAACAACCAGGCTTCATGATAAACGTGATTCTTTTATATTTTCTATCGACAACTTCTCTAACATATCCACGATATACATGCATCTTCATTACCTGTATATGACATTTATATATCAACATTTGGTACGTTTTTTGGTAAAAAAATTACCTCGTCAGCAAATACAATCCATCATTGAGTCAATTGCTGACTGGCGTTTTTTATACTAATTGTTAGTCCATTATTTATACACAGCATTTATGACGTATTTTCCCGTTATTTCCTGAATATGACGAGAAGCACAGATCAGTTATGATTGGTCAGCAGGGGTTGCTTACACCTCCATGGCACCTGATCCCACTTATATTGTTTTAGAGGTCTGCGTTTGCTATGCTCCTATTTTGTATTGTTTTGTGAACTTTGATGTGGAATTCTTTTCGTTATCTCCATATCTTTTATTTAAAAATCTACCCAGTCCAAACATTTTATCAATCTGTCTTGCTTTGTTTCATCAATAGGCAAAATCACATAATAAAAGTACGATATTCTTTTATGCATTTTATTTTTCAAGCGTTTACTAATAAAATCTTTAA
Source organism: Saccostrea cuccullata (assembly GCF_032062105.1). NCBI lineage: Eukaryota > Metazoa > Mollusca > Bivalvia > Ostreida > Ostreidae > Saccostrea > Saccostrea cuccullata. The sequence goes on along the minus strand of NW_026929055.1, from coordinate 7,602 downwards.
ACTTTACAAATGAGGTACAGTTATTACAATTATAGTAACATGTCCTTGTGAAATGAGAATCCGACTTCCTTTTCGTTGTTGGCAGCGGACCAGCATCGTAAGGAGAACGGACACCAACACCGGAAGTGGACCCATAGCCTGTAAATATGACAACTTTTTTTATTAAGTTAGAATTGCAGCTAACATGTGTCAAAAAACAATATTTCCACATTGATCTTATATAAGGTAATGCAAAACACCTGTGAATTCTATTTTTACACCTTTCTTAAAAATTACTGGAAACTAGAGGTACTGTGAGCGATGAGCTCACTAAATATCCCCCGCCTCCCATATAGTTATAACTGGTGAAAAAGTCCATGTTTTCCTGTGGCCAGGGAACCCAAAATATGTGTCAGATCAAAAAGTAAAATAGGAGGTGCACAATGGCAATATGTAATAAAGATTCTGTGAAATTTTCATCAAATTTCATTCAGTGGTATGAGAGGAGTTGCGGATAAGAGATGGGTACCCCAAAGCGTAACAGACGGACGGACGGAATTAACGATTACTATATACCCTCCCGCTTTTCAAGCGGGGGGTATAAAAAGAATCATAACACGAAATCATCAGCAATGAATGATGTTTGTAAAAAAAAAAAATAATTATTATACCCCCCGCTTGAAAAGTGGGGGGGTATATAGTGATCGGGATTTCCGTCCGTCTGTACGTCCGTCCGTGTTTACGAGAGTGCATTTATTGGGTATTTTTCATGCCAAGATTGTACTTATTGGGTACTTTTTGCTTATTGGGTATACCCAATAAGAAGTTTCGCTGAATATGCTTAAAACACCCTAATTGGGTATTTGCAGGTTAGTACCCAACAAAACTTGGACACGACGATTTGTCCAAAAAAGTGTCCAAAAAAGTTGCTTTCACGGACGCACCGTGTTTTGTTGTTTCAGTTTTACATTCGGAACTCTAAATTCTCGAGAGTTCCGAAAATCAACTTCCGTTGATCCTGATCATAACAACGTTTGTTTTCATGGAAAAAAATATGGCGACTAAGAAACACTTAATGTCAACAAGATTTTCTGATTGACAAGAGAAAAGGTAAGTTTATTCGATTAATATTTATACATTGCTGGGTTCTTGTTTAAGGAAAATAGATTTTAATGTAATTTTGAAAACAATTGTGCACAAAATTAAAATAGATATATCGGAACAATTAATCCTAAGTTGCACTTGTTTGTATTTTGAATTTTCTCTGTCTTTTTAACTCTCTTGAGGGCGAGAAGTATTTAGTAAATGATCGTATATTGTTAGATAATCTTTAATAAATCGAAAGTGTTTATTATTTAATTTTATATCATAACCAACTAAGTATGTTCTGACAATGTATATTGGAAAGGGAAATGAAAATTTTAACAATCGTGTGTTCATAAATCAGCTGTAAATTATCGGTTCATATAGACAGTATTACAATCGCAAAGTGAGGTGAGATGATGATAAATGGGATAATTGACAACAACTAAATAATTGTATGTAAGTTTATCTCATCTGATATGTAACTTAAGAGATTCATTGTATTACTGATAAACTTTCAGTCAAAACAGTGCTTCTTTTTGCCTTTGATTTTGACTGAGTGTCTGCTTTATTTTGATTTTTAAAAAAAAAAATTATTGCTTTTGTCATTTGTTTTAATTAATTTAAAACAATACTGAAATTGATATAGGGCTACTATAACTACTTCACATGATGGGTGTGTAATTAGCATCGCGCTACACCCGGGGCTTCCATTTTTGAGAATGGGGCTAGTGGTTTTCTTCACTGAGGAATCCCCTTGGGCTATTAGGAATTTTAAAATACACATGTAATACATGAAAAGCACCACCGGTATTTTCACTCTTTTTTGCTATTAAATTCCATAATATGGAAATATTCCAGACAGATTGCTCATATTATCCATAAATCTCCACAACTGCATCCATTTTGCAGTACTACAAGACTGATTTACTTAAAAAAGATCTTTTATTTCCTAATTTGAATTCCCCCTTTCCTTTGTTTAATATAGCAATATTTGCTTGTATATATATATGCCTCACAGATATCTCATTATCAAATTATATACATTCACTCAATCAGCTCAATGATAAGTGTCATGCAATTATGTAGCGTTTTTTTTAACTGATCAAAAATATATTTTTGAAAAATACAAAATTAAGTAAAGAAATATAATTAATACATTTAAATTAAAGCATTTAATACAATTCGGAGCACGGAGAACACCTCATTTTATCTAATAATACGATTTTATCTTCTCTGTAATGTGTTATTTAAATCTTTTGTATTTTCTTCCAAGTCGGAGAAAATTCCGAGAATTCAAATTAACTTTTGATATCTTTATAACGCAATTGACTTAGATTTTGTAATTTATGGAAAATTTCTATCTTTATCATGTTTATATAAAGTAATGATACAAATAATAAGTTCTTACAATTTTAGTCTAATAATTTTCATTGTACATACGCCATATATGGCTTTAAATGATTCAAGATGAAAACAAAATGATTTTTGCTTCGTTTTAATTAGACGAACTAGTGAATGTCCAGAAAAGGAATATTTAAAATCTTTTTTTCTTTTTTTTAAATCATTAATTTATATATGATTAAATTTTACTAGCGAAAATTAAATTAAACTTTAATTTTAAAAAGAATCATCTGTAGTTAATACCCTGACTTTTTTCACGATGAACTTTTTTTCAATGTTACTTTTTAATTATTGCCTCTATATTTTTGCTTGTCAATTTTACTCGGGGATAGTAACTTTATTGCCACCAAATTGTGGATTAGTACTTGATTTCCTTTATTGCACAGCGATGACTATGATTTAATAGCACAAAAAAAAGCTAATGGGTTTACGTATGTGAATTTATATGATTAATGCTTACTTGTGACTTTAGGATAACTGCAGATAATGATTCCTTTTTTCCATTGATATTACATAAATATTTATTATGTTACAATAAATTGGTTTAGATTTTTTTTTTATAAAAGTAATCAATAATTACAATGGAAATTAAAACCATAATTATGTTCATTGAGGATTTTCAATATGTAACAGGTCAAACAGGAACTTCAGTTGTGAACATTGCAGAGAACACACCCATCAGAAGATGACCCTCAGAAATAGGACAATTGTAAGTAACCAGTAAAATGAACAGGGATACTTCATGCCAACCATAAGATTTTAGAGACATTTTCGCTTCTTAAATTAGATGAGATAGAATGAAAAACTTACATACTACATAACTACTAGGCAACCAGCCTTTAACTGCAGGAAAGCTTTTGGTATGTACAATACAGCTACATAAAACCCCTTTAGTATTCATGTTAAGTTTGAGAAAGTACCTTAGTATTTTTTCTAGTGTGTGCCAACATTTTCATGCACACTGTTTGCTTGTTTGTACTATCATTTCATTTTAAGTTCTTCAGATGCCCTTTACCTTTGCCAGTTTAGAATCATTTGTTTTAAGGGCATCTGAGAGTTGGTTCCAGAACGTAATTAATTGTAAAGTATATACCGTGGTACTATTTGGTCATAGCTTATGTTAATACGTGTATAACATTTTGTTCTGATAGAGGTGGCATACAGGAAAAGAAACAATACTAGATATCACTTCAAAGGAATAAAATAGCTTCATCTTGTAGGTGTATTTTATTTAAGGATCACTACTTCATGTCTAATGTGGTGAAAGTTATTCATATTCTGTTTGACTGTAATTTTTCATATTTTCAACTTCTATCCAGCTTAGTCAATTTTAATTAAATTTTGTGCAAAGCATAACCCAGGAAGGGAGGATGGAGTGTCAAGTGTGTCTCTGTCCCTGTCAATATAATTTCAAAGCAGTTAGTAAGGTTTGGGTCAATTTTAAATCCTCTTTAGCAGAACCATTGGGCTAAAAACAATACTAATGTGAAAGCTTTATCATTAAGTGTAGAGATGTTTTTGAAGATTATGTACCCCTAATGTACTGATAGTGTAACATTAGAAGTCTAAAATTTGCAAGGAATAGGTGTAAAATCTTATTAAAATCTCCTTAACAATCAGAAACTAACATACTGTCTAATTAAAATGCAACATCATTTTGTGTTTTGAATGATGATTCAATTTTGATAAAATTATGGCGGATGGGGGGTAGTATTAAGATGCAGTTAGACATAGAAAAAAAAAGAGTCGATAGAATCTAGTTTTTCTTCCATTTTATTTATAAAAACATATTTCTGAATAAGAAATATACTTCTACTTCTTGGTTGGGTTTTATCAACATAAAGGGTGATCTTGTTGTAGTCAAGAAAAACATGTTTTATACGGCAAAGAAATGTCTTTATCTAATTGCAGAATGAATAAAATGGACAGAGGCAGAACTGAAGGAGATGCATGAAATGAGGAATATTTCAAAGATTGCCTGAGCATGATCACTGCTACTGGATAAACATATGGCAATATAAAAGAGCACGGTCAATGAAGGCATCATACAGTATAGGCCATGAGAGACCCTGAAGAAGAAAGTATTGAACAGAAACAAAAATAAAACCATTTTGACATTCATTGAAATATAGGATCAAAGTCTTACATGTAAAATTTGGACATGTAATGACTTTTCTAGCCCTAAGACTTTTAACAGTGATGATTTGATTTAATATCTTTATCGCGATTTGTCGAAAAGATTTGGACATAATGCATCAATTATTTTAAAGTTTTGATACAACGAATTCATTCATTGTACTTGTAACTGAGTTTTCTGGTGCGACACTGTTTTATCGGCTTCAAAACTAAGTTTATGATTTCCAAACCAGATAAATGAGATCATGAAATATCTTTTAACATCGGTGACTATTTAATCCATTCTTTAACATCTCAGAAGTATTTTTATTATTGCAGGGCAAATATGCATTGTACATGTATCTGTAATAAACAGGATTATAGAAATTTTCCATATAATTCAACACAATCTTAGCAACTGAAGGCAAATATTTTATCAAGGGTGTGATCTATTTATCAATATTGTTTTCAGCATCTTGCTCTACCTGTAATGACTTGCTCCAAGTTCCAATATTTAAATTTAAATTTTGCAAACATGATTATAAAATTCTTTAAAAGCCAAATAGTTTAGGCACAAAATGCTTATATATTTCCTATCATTTGTAAAGTGTACACTGAATGAGATGTGGAATGTTAGAATTAAAGTATTAAATTTGTTTTGGACTTATGTATGCTTATGCAGATAAATTTGAATTCAACTAGGGAAGGTAAATGTCATACTTATAGGGCTTGCAATCTGATGCAAGAGTATAAATATCCAAGACAAATTTGACAATTTTAATGAAGGGTATAAGTAACCCAAAAGAATTGGACAGGTAAACATCACCTGTTGGGTTTTACTCTAATGTTGGGATGAAATATCCAAGAAGAGTTGAACCAATGTCCAATACCTATTGGGTTTTCTTTCTTATAAAAATAAATATTGAGTAACCCAAAAAGAATGTCCAATACCTTTTAGTTTATATACTATTGAAGGGCTGAAGATATCCAAGAGAAATTGGACAGGTGTCCATTACATGTTGGGTAGTATTCTGATGAGGGGATTCTCAAGAAACCCAAGAATTAGACAAATGTCCATTGCCTGTTGGGTGGGATGTAGATATCCAAGAGGAGTTGGACGGATGTCCATTACCTGTTGGGTGGTATTCTGATGAAACAATTCAAGAAACCCAAGAAGAATTGGACAAGTATCCATTACCTGTTGGGTGGGATGCAGATATCCAAGAGGAGTTGGACAGGTGTCCATTACCTGTTGGGTTGTATTTTGATGAAACAATTCAAGAAACCCAAGAAGAATTGGACAAGTGTCCATTGCCTGTCGGGTGGGATGTAGATATCCAAGAGGAGTTGGACAGATGTCCATTACCTGTTGGGTGGTATTCTGATGAAACAATTCAAGTAACCCTAGAAGAATTGGACAGGTGGCCATTATCGTTTTGGTGAGATGTAGATATCCAAGAGGAGCTGGACAGGTGTCCATTACCTGTTGGGTTGTATTTTATGAGGAGATTCAAGAAACCAAAGAATTATATAAGTGTCCATTGCCTGTTGGGTGGGATGTAGATATCCAAGAGGAGTTGGACAGATGTCCATTACCTGTTGGGTGGTATTCTGATGAAACAATTCAAGAAACCCAAGAAGTATTGGACAAGTGTCCGTTACCTGTTGGGTTGGATGAAGATATCCAAGAGGAGTTGGACGGATGTCCATTACCTGTTGGGTGGTATTCTGATGAAACATTTCAAGAAACCCAAGAAGAATTGGACAAGTGTCCACTACCTGTTGGGTGGGATGTAGATATCCAAGAGGAGTTGGACAGGTGTCCATTACCTGTTGGGTTGTATTTTGATGAGGAGATTCAAGAAACCCAAATAGAATTGGACAATTTACACATGTTCAATTGTTCTTGGGTAGTTTAATCCCTTAGTCAAAATACAACCCAACAGGTATTGGACACCTGTCCAATGCCTGTTTGATACCTTCATTCTGTCCATTATGTAATGTGCATTTGCTTATTATTAATTGGTCATGACTCAAAAAGGTTTCTCCTTAAATACTTAATTTTGTTATTCAAGAAAGGTTGAACAGAGTCTGAGATGTGTTGAGTTGTGTTTTCACAATTCAGTTTTTTTGCACTTAGGTATTCATATATCTTAATATTAGTTATTTTGAAATATACAGGTGTATATCCTTATTGCTAAGAACAAATCAGTTAGGTGTTACAATTAAAGAACTATATCACAGAAATTGACAAAAATATGGGTTCAAAACCAAAGGTTTTCAGTCTTGTCTGAATTTACCAGCAAATATTTAATATATAATAAATTTGAAATGAATAAAAAGCAATAAGAAAAAACCCAATAAAATACAACACGAGGATTAACATCCAATAAGATTTGAACAGTAACTACCCAAATAATGCTCTCTCGTGTGTACACTTTTTTTGTATCCAATAAGCAGTATCCAATAGGACTTGGACTTGATGTACCCAATATATAACCAAATGTGTGTTCATCCGTCTGTCCGTCCGTCTGTACACAGACACACATTTGGTTATATATTGGGTACATCAAGTCCAAGTCCTATTGGATACTGCTTATTGGATACAAAAAAAGTGTACACACGAGAGAGCATTATTTGGGTAGTTACTGTTCAAATCTTATTGGATATTAATCCTTGTGTCCGTATTTTATTGGGTTTTTTCTTATTGTTTTTATTCATTCCAAATCTATATTATATATTTAATATTTGCTGGTAATTCAGACAAGACTGAAAACCTTTGGTTTTGAACCCATATTTTATCAATTTCTGTGATATAGCTCTTTTATTGTAGCACCTAACTAATTTTTTTTTCTTAGCAATAAGTTGCCTATACACCTGTATATTTCAAAATATCTAATATCAAAATATATGAATACCTAAGTGCAAAAAAAAAAACTGAATTGTGCAAACACAACTCAACATATCTCAGACTCTGTTCAACCTTTCTTGAATAACAAAAATAAGTATTTAAGGAAAACC
>NW_026929054.1:0-36332 GCF_032062105.1 Saccostrea cuccullata | reverse complement strand
TTAGCATGCTTGACGATAAATGTTTAAAAATGGATTTCACGTTTTGTCAATAAGTGGTCTTAAGTTTCCATTGTGAACCATCTGTTTCTTGTTTTCCGTTCAAAATATTTCTAAGAAGGCAATCGAAAAAAAGTCCCTGAGACTAAAGCAACTAAATAAAATTGGTCCAGTTTGAAGCATTAGGGAACAGAAAAATTGTCTTTTTTTTAATGGACATTTACTAAGTGTTAACATTGTTTAGTAGTTAATTTACACTATTCTCTGCATAGTTCAACATATCAATGAAATAAAATTTCCCCGGAAGGAGACATGTTCGTCTAGCTGTCAATCAGCCAGCCTTACTAAGATTTTCCACGTTGCATGTAAGCTGTTAAATGTATAGAGTTTGATTTTGGTTATATTGAACCGTGATGAAGTAAAGTAGCTATTATTTATTCGTCTTCTTTTTACTTGCATTTTTTTCTTTTCAATTCAATCCTGCATCTTTAAAAAAATGTTTCATTATACAAATGTAGTCCCTCAATCACTCAATCATCAATACTTAACAGAAAGAGAGAAAATAAAAAAAAATACAAGTTCTTTTTTATATTTTCAAACTTTATTTATATTTAGATAAAAATAAAATTTCCCATTTAATTGAATGTAACTACTGATCTATAGAACATGATGTTCAATATTATGTCCTCATTATGAAATTTGATTTAAATATATATAAACACAAATCCTAGAAGATGGTACTGCTGTTACAGCTTATAGGTTGACATACATAGAACTATCAACAAAAACTGCATTCCTTTTTTTATTAACATATACAAACAAGATTGAATTTACATCAAAATAATCTTACAATTGATAATGCTGATGTACAAATACCGACAATTAAACTGTTTAGTAACTAAATGTAAATGTATACGTTGAAACGTTGTAAAGATTCACAATCTAGTATAAGTTTCTAAAATTTCCATCAAATGATGGCAAAGAATCCAAGGGAACCGTTGAAACGAATATATCCGATAAACGTATTTTATTTGTATTTAGAGTGAATCCAGGTGTCTAATTGAAAGAAAACCGACTTAAATCATGTTTCGGTGTGTTAGTTGCCATGGCAACCTTTACTTACGGAAATATGGAAATTTTGACAGGTTCTGTTTCATTCAATATAGCATTTTTAACCCTAACACTTTCTTTAAGCACGAAAAATATGAACACTTTCAATTGTACAATTTATTCTATACATTCTTATATAATTAAAATAATAAAGATTTAAATTTATAGTCTGAAGTGTTTCAAGCTGACAGGAGGCTATAAATATCAAATTTGGTGTCCTTTGCTGCATTCAAAGCGCGGCTAGTATAATGTTGTCCGTAAAATATTAAACTATTCAAACTGAGTTACTTCTCTAACCTACCTAGATATGACTTTATAATAGAATATGACATCAAGTCAATGCATACTTGAGCGGACATGACGGGGAAAGTGTCATAATTTTTACATATGGCATGTAAATTTGTTGGGGGCGTTGTTGTTCAAATTAAATGCTGGGATTGTTTTTTATGTTCCATGTGCTGTTATGATGTTAACATTTGAAATATAGATTTCCCTTTTTCTTTCGTTTGTCCAATATGCACACATTCAAACAATAGAGAAAAATTATATATGAAACGCTCCCCGTACAGGACCGTAGACAGAATTAGAATTGATGAATCGTGTTTATATTTGACTGGCACAAATGAAAATCAAGTATAAATTGAAGACATTCTGCGTGAATCTAAAAGAGAAGTATGTCCTCTAACTGAATTTTGCTTGGGGACCGTATGAAGTTTAAATATTTTTGTATAAATCCCGATAGAGAGTGAAAAATACCCCTTCTTATGTTGGTAAATCGGTAAATATTTTCTTAGGAAGTAAAATTAAACCTGCCCCCAGCACTTTTTATGTACCACAGATCACATGAATTGATCTATGTAACAAACTTTTCACAATAATTTTGTTTTGCACTTGTAACGAAGCAATTTTTTGCAACATTTAAAAATAACATAAATGTCCGTCACGTGATCAACACAGTCATTTGACATCACAGATGGGTCAATATAAAATCAAAGTACTGAAAGTACTGAAAAGCGGTTAGCATGCTTTCATCGAATATGTACAGTGTTCAATAACAAAAAATGCATTGCATGATGATATTAAAGTAGGCATGCATATCTTTTTCCAGTGTCATCAGCGAAGAGGCAGACACACTGAATTTTGTAGTGCTTAACTAAATGGTATAACCAATAACATCCCAGACTGATGTCACAAATGTTTGTTTCAAACTATCAACCTGAGATTTTCAGTTTGAAAGACAGGAAGTTCAATTTCAAAAATTTCTCCCTAATTGTCTCCATTGGTGGCGTCCAAAAGTGCTCAGAACGAAAAAAAAATTATGTTGATGTTGCAAATTTGATTGTCTTTCATGCTCTATTGATTCTGAAATTAGGTAACTGTAAAGGCTACTATAGCAAACAACTCAAAAAGAAAATAAAATGATAATTCAAATTCTTTAGATTAATTGATTTGGAGTACTGTACATAGATCTTTAGCTGGCTAGTCTGAGAAAAACGGATGGACGAGCAGAGAATTAATTAATTTCAGAGAGCTTCAGTTTCGTAGGCTCACTGCGGGTCAGCAGGTGTGACCTGTCATTGGGGATGCTTACTTCTCCTAGGCACCGGAACTTTCAAGGATCCGTTTTTCTTTTGAGACCGATCACTGTTCATTCTGTATTTTGATACAGATACTGAGTACATCTGTTTATTAATATTATGAACTATTTCTCTCACAGGAAGAAAGACAAGTAAACAAGATAATAAAGTTTTAAGAAATGTACATTATTGACTTTTCATACAATTAAATGTTCGAATAAGTAAATGGTATATGACAATTATTTAAAACAGAGTCTTGCACGATATGTATAAACGAACATATACTGAGTATTTGGCAAATATTTTTCATGAAATATTGTTTAAAAAAAAATAAATAAAAAAAAAAAAAAAAAAAAAAAACGTGCGAAAAGGAAAGTTGTTGTTTAATCCATCAATACTAGTATTTTAAAAATTCAAAGGTTCACTAAAAGTCAGTGTATAACAAACAATTTAATTGTCCATTGCAAGAATTACCTAGGTATCATTGTCACTTTCTTCAATATGTCGCATAAGCAATACATTGTTTTTTTGTTTTTTTTTTTACTAAAAACGAGTATGCGAATTTCTATCAATATGTCTGTAAGCATCTGTATTTTAATTTTTATTTCTTCTCAAAGGCTCAAAATGATAATTAACAAATTGGATAAATTCAAATTTAAAAAGTATTTTTACAACTTATACCTTGCATAGGAATTTAGCAAACTTTCAAAAATAATCATTCATTAGATATAATTTTCAATTTGTGCTTATCGTCAAGATTTTTCATGCCTCTTTTTTCTGTGCATATTTTATATCGGCTGATTTTAAAAAAAGCAGCGAATGCCGATTAAATTTTTTTCTCCATTTTTTTAAAATTAATTTTAGTATTTTCAGGCTCCCATTATTTTTTTTAAAATAAAAATGTGATCGTTTAAAATCGTTTGTAATAATTAGACTGAGTACAGAATTTATCCCTGGAAACAAAGCTTTTATCATCTTTTAAATAATTTCAATTGAGAGTAAAAGGAGAAGAAAACAAACGTTTCATTATGGAAGTAATCCATAACTGTACAACTTACAGATGTATTCAGTATTTTTATATAAAGGCTTTCTTCGTGTACTAGTATTACTTAAGTTAATTAAAGGGATGCCCTAATATTTTGGAAAATGAAACTCGATCGAGAGATTCTCCGATGTTTTGCAGTCGGTAATAACCTTCAACCCCTTTAGCTAGTAATTAACCCGTCCTCCCTGTGCCCAGTAGCATAATTCGGTCAAATATTTATTGTTCATAAGGGGTGCCTTATAATTAATCACAGGCACCTGAATTTTTATCAGTAAGTCTCTAAATTAGCCAAATATCGAAACATTCTACCCCCTCTATATATAAATACACAAGGTGTCCAACGCCATTTTGACCACCTGTTCGATTCAGGTTTCAATTTAACACATAAATCGGAAATGCCTACTGGTTTTCGTGTAGCACTGGGTTCAAATATGATATTTCTCGCTATACATTTCTTCCTAAAGTTTAAATCTAACGCGTTGATAATGTTATCAGCTAAACTTCATGCTGACTTCGAATTTCGTCACAGGGCCCGATCGCGATCAGCTGATGTCACGGAAATTTAATCTCGACACCAAATGCTCCTATACATAAACTTTTTTTTAATACAACAATTATAAATTTATTTTATTGACAAACAAAATCAGAAAAAAATTAAAAAACCGAAAGATTATGTTGTTTTGATAGTCTTGATTTTATTTAACATATGTTATATGTGTTAGAAACAAATCATAGGTACTAGGTAGATGCTTTGTTGAAGTTTCCGTTGTCGATAGGTAGCGCCTTATGGAAGTTTCCGGTGTCGATAAAAATCGGACACATGCCATAAAGCGGATAGCGAAGCTAACCGCTTAAAAAGCAGCTACATGTAAATGTGTCACTTCTTTGTAAAATCCTATTTCTTATTTTCTCCCATTTTTGGATTGTTGCTTTAAACTCTATGACATCTATACTTTCTATTTACTAATAGAAATTTTCACATATTTATTGTCATTAAAGTCAATAGCCAAATTCATGCTTTCAATGGAATTTTTCTCTTCAAATAAGGATAAATACGGCAATATTACATGAAATTTTGTCTGAAAAATCATGTATGCATAAAATAAATGTTAAATAGAATACATCTTGGAATAAAAAAAAATATGAAGCCCATCTTCTGTTTTACTGATACAGCATTAAATATGACTGTACAAGAAAATTGTGTCTTTGGTGTTACAATTTTTGTTTTTGCTACAAAAAAGTTATCATTTGTGATAAGAGAATATAAACAGTGCTAAGTCATATTACATCGCTTCTCACCAAAAAAAAAAAAAAAAAAAAAAAAAAAAAAAGACAGAAACTGTTCCTTGATATTCATGATCGGAACATATTGATGGACCTCAGAATAAAGAAAGTAGACTAGTACAAACTTTTTTGTCAGTGGTGTTTCCATCGTTATTTCAAAACAATTTTAGATATTCATTGAACTCTTTTACCAAATATGTTCTTTAGGTGAACTAATAGCAATGTGGACAAAAATTTTACTTTATCCTGGGTAAATTATAGATACCAGATCATTTTATCACTAATACGTCATTGGTGTTACTGTCATTGACATTACTTTCTAAGGTTTAACACCAATGACAGGAAGGGTTACACCATTGACAAAACAAGTACTTTTGGAGTCAAAATATATTATTCTTATACAGAAAAATTATTTATTTGAATTGTACTTAGCAAACCTAATTTATGGTGTATGAAAGTTATTTGATTTATTTTCCAATAAATATTTTTTCCCACTTACAGACGTTTTAAATATATGGTAATGCCAAAGACAACTTCAGATCACATACATGTAACACGAATCACAAACATTTTTTATGCTCATAAAATATGTTTTCCATTCTGAAAAATTCACAGGTCGTGCATGAATGTCAGAGTTTTTCACCTAAGTAAAGTAAAATTGGTCAAGTTTAACTTTGTTTGTTTAAATTTCTCTATGAACTATTACCTTTTACGGTAACACCAACGACTAGTGAAGTAACACCAGTGAAAAGAAACTTTGATTAATACATTAATACATTTATCTACTAGTTCTTTAATGAAGAATGTGGGATTTAAAACATTAAATCCGTCACAGTTGAGATCCTTTTACCCTACCAACATAATTTTTTTCAAACCAATGATAAACCAACACTGTATTTCTTTCAGCTTTTACCATGCATTTGTATTCGGTATACGTGTGGGGCTTAATTGAAGAAAACTGTAAGAAAAAAATAACGTTTGCAATAGGGGGTTTTCTCCTTTATATTTTTTTTTAAAGTTATCTACATTTCTACATAAATCACTTATTCTTTAAATTATTAAATGAAAGTACACCTCTTGTAGTTCTGCATTATTCTATGGTCACAATGGGATAGGTCTCTGGTGTTACCAGATTTCTTTTTGTTATAAGATCATTTTAAGTATGAAATCCCAGAAACTTATTTCATTTTTGTATAATAGCCATGCAGTGTATTCTGTCTTCCACATGAAGTTTCATATTTTATTATGTTTAATTGCTAATTGTTAAGTGCTAAGTCATTGGTATTACTATTTTCTGGCATTAGTGTTACAGTTAAGTCATTGGAGTAACCAACCTAAAACTTAATTTTTTTTTACTTTTAATAAATTTTAATAAGTTTAAATGTAAGAAATAACCTAATTCCACTCCTTGAAAAAAAATCATAAACTATGTTATTTTGATTTATACACACATGGCACAACATTTACAGCATAGTTTAGCGTGTGGGTATCAATTTTTGTCTCGTGTCAATGTCCAAATATGATTGAAAACTTAATTTTCATCACTGGACAACGATACTTTTGGACTTATTAGTAAGCTTGAATAATCCTAGTAAATGTTTATCATAGCTTGCATTCATATATTTTTCACTTGGTTCTATACAACAAAATTTCATAAGGTAACACCAATGACAGAAAAACACAGTTTGATAATTTTTTCGAGAACATTCTGAAAAAAATAGCTTCCCTACTGTTTGCTAAATGTTGTTTTCCGAAAGAATTGAGCAGCTTTATCAATTTAGATACAAAAAAGAAACGGAAATATTTATTTGTATCTCCAAATTTTCATACGAGCCATTTAGCTTTTTTTTATATTGACCAAGATATGTTTTATTATTATACCTGATTAAACTATTATCTCAGGTTGACTTCAATTTTAAACCAGAATCACATACTGGAATTAAAATCGATCTCCAATTAAAATGTATATTTTTAAGGCATTTTAAGGCTTCGGACAGCCTTATAATAACTGCGAATGCAGAAAAACCCATTTTATCCTCTATTTCAATTATATTTATCTTTAGGTTCCAAGATAGGTTTTTAAAACCTCTTGTATCATTTAAGACACTCGATAAAGTTTCCACAAGCACTATAGCTGGATGGATTAAGTGCGTAACTGAGAGTGCTTGAATACACATTAAGACTTTGAAGGGACATTCAATTCGTTAAGCACCTTCTTCTGCAGCTCTGAAAAGTAGTGTCTTCTTAGCAAATATTCTCAAGACTGGAGACTGGTCCTCATCAAAGAACTTAAAAAAAAATATTTTGGAGACATTCGGAATAATGATCCCAATTCTTATATGAATGGTGTGTTAAACTGTGATTGATGTTTTTTTTCCTAATAAATGTTTTGATTTAATTCATTGTCAATTCTTTAAACTTGCTATTGATAATCTGAAAGCCGAGGGCTGTATGATAAGAATGGGCCCCTCATCCAAGCATGTCCTGGATGTGATGGATGTGGGACATTCTTGGAGTACAGCCTGAGGCTGAACAGTATCAACTTTTCCACCCATGTGAGAACACATGGAATAATACATCACTGATTTTTCCCGCCTCTTTATTATTGCATACATTGACAATAAATTCACTTTAAATTATGAATTATTCAAGCATGGCGGTCGCTGTTTATACTGGTGATGTCACAAGCTTAAGGGTTTCAATTTCTTTGAATAGCGAACCCGCATGTCATTAGTCAAGAATTATGCTTTAAATAGGATTTAAGGAGTTTATTTTTATTTAAGTTTAGTTTATGTTTTTGGGGGGTTAGAATGCAAACTACTTAAGATAACTCTTAATATGCCAATTTTCCTAGTCCTCTCTGACTCCCAATATTTGTACTAGTTTTATATTTGTCCTTTTATGAATAAATGACTTTTTTTCAGTTCAACACTGGGTTACTGGTTCTGCCATCTAGTTAAAAAGCAAGCTTATTCAACTCGATAAGATATATCTGCAACCCTCGGAAAATAAATGAGTTATTATTTATATAAAAGACTACATAATAACCTTCATGTGACTTGTATTATTCATATCCAATATTTGTCATTTTATCGATTTTATTATGCTCCTAGTTTTACTCATACCTAGTTCTGTGTAACCCGGATATGTAGAGTGTGCCTAACTTTACCCAACCCACAGTTTAGATTTTTTTGGCTTATCAGCGTTGCTCCTCACCTTGCGTAATCATTTTGTATATTATTTTACTAAAAGGAGAAGTCACGCAAAAAAAATTTACGAAAATTACCGTCCATCCAACCCAAGAACTACCTCCTCAGTTTTCAATTGTTTTCTCATGCCTGGCCTTTATTTTTTTTTTTTAGATAACCCACCTTTTTTGTGGACAGACAGTTGTGTTACTGGTTCTGCCTGTCAAAAAACAAGCTCAGTCAATTAACAAGATATTTCTGCAACCAACGGAACATAAATACTTTCAAATTTAAAAACATATAGATAATTTTACATCACAAAAGCCACGTTTTATTCAGGTTTACCAAGAAAACCGCTTGCTTCCTGAGTGTATATTTCAACATTGGCAGATTTTACATCTGTTTAGAGGGACTAGACGGCTATTTTTCGTCTAAAATAATTATTTTTGAAATCATTTCAGCCGTACCTGAGGAACATCTGGTTGACATTTGAAAGGTAAAATCACGTATTCTAAATACAGGCATTATTTTTTACAGATAAAAAAGACCTTGTGTTACTTCACATTATTTCAACTATTAATCCATAGAATGTACATGGAAGCCCCGATAGAATGCTTTTCATCATCAGTTCTTCTGAGGAAAGGAATAAAAAAAAACATAAATACGCCTCCTTGATTGTAACTAAACATCCTTATTTATAGAAATACTGCTTTAAATATCTGTTTATTTCTTTGGAATAGTTACATGTATTAAGAAATCAAAATAAAATACTTACGTACTTTGAATTTTTTTTTCCATATTAATACAACCGTTCACGGTACGTAGCTCAGTCGGTAGAGCGCTCGCTCCGTGATTGGGAGGTCGTGACTTTGTATCTCGGCTGCGACTGACCTAGTCATTAAAATGGGTAGCAACTGTTCCTTCGCCATGCGCTCGGCACTTTGAAGTGAAAGTTGCGGGTCCTTCGGATAAGACCTTAAAAACCGAGGCCCCGTGTCAGCGGCAGGCGTTGGCATGATAAAGATCCCTCACTGCTCAATGGCCATGAGTGCCCAGTAAAGGTCAAAATTTGAAGCCCTTCACCTTCATACGGTGACGTCTCCATATGAGTGAAAAATTCTCGAGAGGGACGTTAAACAATATACAAACAATAAATCAATCATATTAATACAACTTATTATTTAAGTTTTTTAACACTTAACGTACGTCATGGGTTTGCTTTTGTCATCAATGTTGGTACACAATTTGGACAATCCAAACGGATGCTCAATTGATAATGGCGTCAGTTACGTCACAAATTAAAGGCAAAATTTTCCCGTTTAATACTCTGCAAGTGACTTCAATCCTGTACGAATCAAATAAATTATAATACAAAGAACATGCTACTGTACATAAACCTTGTTAATTCATGTTTTATAATTAAATTTCGTTCTGAATCATGATGTGTATGTGTAATGTCTAAGACTAATTAAATACAATACCAAACGTAATGACAATTTACATTGTAAGTATTACTTAACTGCTAAATGTCAATCACAATAAGTCACCAAAAAAGTTACGGTATGCAGAAAGAAAGTTATAATAAATAGAATTTCTTAACGGAAAACTTGAATGGGTTTTATGTTCTCACGTTTTTCACAAACGTCTCAGCTAAACATGCATATTATATCATGACTTCCAATAAAAGCCAGGGCAAAAATATGCGTTTAATTTTCAGGAATGAATCAATCTTTATCAATATAGTCCGGATAAACTACTTACATGTATTTCCCTATTACCGTACAAGCAGAAATATTTTAGAGAGACGCAAATTTAGCGATTTCTACCTTAAAACTGGTATTTTATTTTTAGCGAGAAGTAATTTCAGCGATTTTGAAATGCTAACTTAAGAAGCTATTACAAATAATACGCAATTAATTTTAAGCGGTATTCAATTTTAGCGATGTCAGCACCCTCGCTAATAATGCCAAAATTAAATCCTCGCTAAAAAATTATACTTTTACGGTATTTTATCATCGTCATCATCATTATTATCATTTAGTAACTATGTATTTAACTCTCGTGTAGTTGCCTTTTCTGTTGGCTAACAAAGTGAAATGCATATAAAACCAAATTTATACAAACACCTTGACTGTAAGACCAACATGAAAGTGTAAACAATTTACAAGTATCATTTTCCACAATATTTATAATTAGATCCTTGTGTAAAAGGTAAATGCAGCATGTTAATTCTCATAACTAGGAATGTTTATACCGTATATTCTGACTTTGTGAGTATGAATTTTACTATACTAGTGATAATAAGTCGATGGTCATCCTAAATTGTCTCAGCAAATGGATACATGATTAAAAATCTTGCATATTTCAAATGTAAAGATAATTTATAATTGTACTAACCGTGACTACGTTCAACAAATGACGTCATAGAAATAATTATCAGCATCAACGCAACATTTTATCAATGGTTAATCAAACTTTGAAATTATTTAGCAAAACATCTAGTTAGAAAACATATTGATTTTTTTATGAATAGTTTTGATTTTACCTTATCTTTGCAGTTTGAAATTCCTGAACAATTCATCTACGTCTTGAAACACTTACCCAACTTTTTAAAAAGAAACTTTTTTTCACAATATTGCCTTCTAAACTTCATTGTTCGATATACGTATATAATAAGTATAAAAACAGAACTAAAAACTCAACCTTGTCTACAATAATACATGTATAACTTCAAAACTACGTAGGCAAATTTACTAAGAATTGCGGATAATACGCTGTAAATTCTTAGAAACATTATATTAAATTTTCAGGATTTCATCTTTCATAAGAATTTTTATCCATTAAACCCGCGAACTACGTTATGTCTAGATATGCGTTCTTTTTTATACAGATATCGATTGTTCTCCCTTAGGTATCCGATGCATTTATTAACAAATCCCAGTACAGTAATCTGGATAAAATTACACTACTTTGAGACTGAATACTGACTTTAAGACCTATGAGAGCTTCTTAACTAAACATCAAACATTTTCAAGTATATTTTTACATATAAAAACTCTTCTGATTAGATATAATTTAGAACTGATTAGATATAATTTAGAATTGCTTTTAGAGAATATTCACGCGTAAAATTGTATATAACAATTGTTGTGTGTTATATATATATCAAATGATCAAACATTCTTAAAATTCTCAATTTAATCAAAACACTAAAAATGCACGCTGAACAAACGCTGAACGAACGGTGAGCGAAGGAAGAAATGGGAAAGTAGAACGTTTCAGTAATTGTAAGAGTTTACATGTAAAGTGAAGAAACTAAGTGGGACAGTCTGACTTATGGACAGCTAGGCGGAAATGTTTTATTCTGGGACATATATACATTTTATAGTTGTATTGAACCGTACAGGCAATAGTGTAAATAATCTATTATTCAGGCTTAATAGTCAATAGATATTTACTACTAAAAAGGCTGAGTCTTATTCTCTAATCATCAAGCTGGACTGATATTATTCCGTTGCATCCGTCCATAGGACTTCATTATTTTTGTTTTCTTAGAATTATTTTGAGCAGAAAACAAGATACAGGTGGTTCCCAATGGAAACATAAGACCACTTATCAACAGAACGTACAATCTATTTTCAAACATTTATCGTCAAGCCTGCTTATTAGAGAAATCGTAATTCAAAATGTTGCAAACATAGTGATATTGTATAACCTTTTCTTTTTGGTGTTATGGCATATAAAAGGAGTTATGGTAAGTGACGCTGTTCATCAACTGTTCATCAGGCTGAAGGACGTGATGAGATATTTCTGCATTTACTTGATTGTGAGTAGTAACTTTGATTCACAATTCCATTCAATTCTTTTCTATTTTTCTACACGTATCGTATGAATGTATAACAGTTTCAGAATCAGATTAAAAATAATAGAAACCTCTGTGCACAAGTTATAAAAACCTTTGTAAAACATAGGCCACTGACGACTTAAAATTGTATTAATGCTGACCAAAGATTGTCTTTAAGTCATCTTTAAGCAAATTTTAAGATACTTTTACTGAAATCCTGAAGAACTGCTACCTTTTGCGTATCATTTATGAAGTCTTTTTAGAGTGCTGCTTTGCGAAAAAATACCTTTAATCCCAACTATTCATATCCTTCCTTTTTAATCAAATGTTTGTCAATAGTTTGAGTCATTTTTAGAAACTGTTTAGATCAATAGTGTGCTCTTATATTTCAAATCAAATTTTAAACAAACCTTGAGAAATAAATGCTAATTTTATTATCATACAAATACTTTGTTTCCCATATAATGCATAAAAATAAATAAATATGTCACAAGTTTTTCAATAATAGCAATATCTGTATGTAGGAAAATGAAAAGAAACCGCAGCTTATGTTGGTGGTACGTATTGATAATACGTAAGATTTGTTTGAAATTCAGTTTTTCCTATCATTGATAAGGATAAAGGTATCAAATCATGTTAAGATAACAAAATGAAACAAATCTGATTGGACAAAAATTAAGACATTGTCATCAATGCATTTAACAATTTTCTATGGTCCATTTGAAGTCAAATCACATAGACCTTAAATAAAGGGGCAGTTAGGCACACTTGTACAGAACAAACTGGAATGACCGAATCACATCCTTCCAAATCTCATATTCTCAACAATTTTTATCACTATAGTTTATGAGTTTTTAAAAACGTGTAGCTATAGAACCTGTACTTTTGAAAAAAATGCTATGAGCTGTTTGTGTGCTGTTGTTTTTTTCTTCCGACATTTAAAAGTTTTTCAACATACATCAACACATGAACTTTAAATAATGTCACAATAATAATATTATAATTCTAAGGAATTTGACTTGAAAAAAAATAAAATTTATCCCAAATTAGATATATATAGATATAATTGCATATCCTTGAAGTTTATTAATCCTTGTTTCCTATCTAAAACCCGACAAATAGGAAACAGTGAGTGTAAGTGACCTCAGTTTGGCAGAAATCAGCAGAAACTTTACATTTACATTAACAAATAACAGAATTCCAGTTTATCAAATTCCAAGCCGTATTATTGAATAACAAATCTGTATTTTTTTTTCTCGGGAAAATGTAAATGCCGCTTTGCTATGGGTATCTTTTTCTCCCGTCTAAGCGTATGATTTCTCCAAGAATGATTGGTATCAGAACACGGTCACAATTATAATTATTTCTGTTTATCTGGAAGGAGCAAATACGGTTATCTTCAAGTAGCCCGATGGAGCTCTTCGTGCTGTCGATAGCAGGACCCTGATTCAATTCCTATTTAAAGTTTCTGGTAAAGCTAGTCGCTCTATCATATGTTTTCACACCCATGCCAGACGCCCGATTCTAATTATTTCTTCACAGGACATGGGTCTGTATGCCCCATTGTATAATGGCCTTGAATTAAAGTCGATTATTTTTTTTTCAGTAATGTTGTAATGTAATTTAAGTGAAAAATATTTTAAGATGATGCAAACAATACGAAGAAGACGAAGAACAAAATTTTTCAAAGTATTTTGTAAGAAATAAGTATTGGAGTCATGTTTTACCGACAACACATGTTCTTAACTGTTTAAATTATATACTTTTTTATATCTATAGATCTCTTTGACACTGTGTTTGTCACTCCAAACAGAGGGGCAATCAAACAATGACGGACGTAGATTTCGGTTTGGTAGTCGAAGTAAATATCGTTTGAAAACATATCTCTCTTCCTCTTTCTCTCTGCCTTCTCTCTCTTTCTCTAGTTAATAAAAATTAGTGAAACTTTTCCATTTTGAATTTGACAGTTTATTTTAAAACGAAGTTTTCTGCTGTCAATAGATTTTTGTAAATTATACAAATGAGATAAAATTCCCTACAATTAACAAATTTAGATTTTATTTTCCTGATTGCAGAACAACTTTTTATGTAATAGCACAATAAGGCAATTTTTTATTTGGAGAGTCCATGTATACATGTATATATTTAAACAGATGTAGAAGTAAAATAAATACCAATGAGATAAAATCGCACTACAATTAACAGATTCAAATTTACTTTCATTTTTGTAGAATAACTGTTTTCATAATAGCACAATAAAACGATCTTTTATTTGGAAATTTGATAAATATAAATATATACTTCAAGGACAGATCATACAAACAATTTTTTCTTTGAAAAACATTTAATATCATGTCACAAACTAAAATTTTATATTACACTTTTAGCGTCATGTTAACATTTTCTGAAATTTGTTGTCACCTGTAAACCTTTTCTGAATGTGATTTGTCTATATTTGTTTTTTTTATTGAAATACTA
Organism: Saccostrea cuccullata; assembly: GCF_032062105.1. Taxonomy (NCBI): domain Eukaryota; kingdom Metazoa; phylum Mollusca; class Bivalvia; order Ostreida; family Ostreidae; genus Saccostrea; species Saccostrea cuccullata. The sequence goes on along the minus strand of NW_026929054.1, from coordinate 21,809 downwards.
CTAATATTTCCACGTCTTTTTTATATCCCAGTTCTTAGGGGGAAAAATTCTAAGAACCATCCACATTACTTAACTTGTGACAGTTGTTCAATCTTTTTCAAAGAAATCTGTCCTTAATTCAAAAATATTTCTTATGAAACATAAGATCTTTGTTTAAGAGAAATGTTTCAAGTAGACATTTTGAAATTACATTTGATACATATAATTTAATATTTATTATGCAATGTTCTACACACATTTAAGTCTGTGTTGATATTGATGAATCCTTCTCCCTTTTTTCCTGGACCAACAGTAGGTTGAGGATACTAAGCAATCTCCAGCTTCCCCGTTTCAAATTTTATTTCAGTCTTAGAATCAAATTATATAGTCACAGCGCGTTAAAACATGAAAACAAAACGATTCAATATTGGCTTGTACTTCAATGTTAAATAGGTTTTCGAGTGTTTGAAGACGAAAAACAACTTCCAGACGGAAGGAGGAGAGCATTTAAAACTTTGAAGTAAGATTATATCATATATGCATTCCATGTTTTCAGTTAGTGGAATATTATTCAATCAGGAAAATATCATCAGTTACTTTTTATTTCCTTTTATTTTAATATTGTTTTATCACTTGTTTCATATGCTGATGGACTTTATAGCTTATATGAATTTACAGGAGGAAAAGATTCTTTGCTATGTCAGCACCACGTGGAAGGGACCTCGACTAATTTTAACATGTGAAGAGATTCAAGGAACATACACCAAATTTATGAATTTGTATGTCTGTTACAATAAAGTTAAATTTATCAAGTAATTTTCAACTAATATTTTAAATTATCCAACTGATTTTCAACTAATATATTACATAAATTCTATATATGAATTACATAAGTTAGATTTGTATTCCTCCCCCCACCCCCAAAAAATAAAAATTTCGTTATTAAATACATTATTTAGAAGCAGTCCATCACATTATATTATCTGTTAGTAATATAAGATGTCCATGATATAAATTCATGAAAACTCATCAATTTTATATAAAGAATAAATAAAACAAGTATTCAAACTTTCTAATTCACGGGATATGTAGATAATTTCCGATGAAATTATAAACATACGTATGTCCATCGACCTGGAGGCAGCATCGCTACGTCACTTTAAAACGTAACGTTAGGGGAAGATGTTTTCGATTGAAATCGACCGGGAAACATTTACCTTTTTCTGTTTGTTTTCATTTATAACATAAAAATACAACTTCTCTCTTTTCTTTCGGATTCTTTAAAAAAAATGTTGTTGCTACATCAGTGCTTATTTTCATGCACCATACTGGGCATTTACAGTATGCCTAAGCATCATGTATTGCTTAAAAGGATACGGTTATCAACGGCCTTTGGTAAATTGACAAAAAATGAATTTCTAAATCATTCTCAAAGTTCTGTATGTATCTTTTTATTAATATGTGTACCTATACGGAATAGTATTTGTTAACAAAAACAGAAACATGATTTCAAAGATATAAATACCTTACTTGGGTACAGGTTTCATGTTAACATCCAATTCCGATTGAATTTTGACCCCGCCCTACTCTTTGAAGCTCTAAATATATACGAGCGCAAGTACGTGCAATTTCCCTCTTTGGCTAGTTTAAAATTAGTTTAGAATTTTGTAAAGTGTGCGGTGGGTAATTCGCTAGCCGTACGTCTTGTACCTTGTATCAGTGAATACGAGTTTCATGGGCATATCTTGACCCAAAACCGTAAACATTAAAATATTTAATCTTTGGCTGACAATTAAAAGTCTGAAAAATAGAAATGAATAAAAGGTAAATTGACCTTAACTTTGTGACTGTGATAAAATATAAATGTTAAGTAAACCAGCATGTTTTGTAGATCTGTCATTTGATTGTACAACCGTTTTCGGTAGGAAACTATGTGAGAAATAATAATCTTGCCATATAAGGTAGACCTCTTAGAAATACATATCCTCTATTGAATTGAGACCCGCTCATTCTCTTTCATAAAAGGACATTTGTTCGACAAGGTCTAAAAAAATCATAGGTAATGCAGTATTCCTTATAAATTTTAATTTCAGAACTATTTGAACTATTTAAAAGGCGTCATATTTATTCACTATTGTTTGAAAATTATCGAATTCGTTGTAGGTTAAATATAATCCGTCGTAGAAAAAGGAACCCCTGATAACAGTTATGTCACAATGAAATGGGGTTCGTAATATACGTAAATGAACACAAACACCATGTTGTAGATATGGATAAGTGTATATTCAATCAGTATTATCACAGCTCTGAAATATATAAACAATAATAAATATTTGATAACAATACATACATGTAGATCACTTGCCAGATAGCACGGTCAAAATGAGAGTTATTTCCCTTAAATTGTGCTCATGGATAAAACATTAAGAGTTGTCTTTCTTAATCAATAATATGTACAGAGTATAAATACTGGAATTTATAGATGAAACAATCAGATCAATAATACTGAACTTTTCCAGAATAATATAATTATATGGACAATATTCAAAATATATATACATCATACCTATATGTGATATAAAGCCAATACTCCAAATATACAATGATGCGTGAACTCTTACTCAGTGATATTCTGTCCAGTCTTGGTCATGGTCGTAAATAAGTCAATATAGACAAAATATATCAAACACCAATATGTCTGCTGGTCAGACCAAGATCTCAAACCAAAGTAAGTAACTAAGTTAAAAACCAAAAGAGAGGGAAACTAACCAACCAATGAAATCCAAGTTGGCCCTGACACTACACAATATATAAATAGAAAAGGGACAGGGGTTTAAATGACCACTGCGATGTCATACATCTAGAAATAACTCAATGAACACAGAATGATGTAAATAATTCTTTGTGGATTTATTCAATAAATGAAATGCTGAAAAGAAATAAATATAATAATTCAACTGAATTAATTTAATCCTGAAATATAATAATTAATATAAGATATAAATCACCCTATCACATAAACACCCTTTCTACAACACATGTCAGCGTTATTAATTCTGTGATAATCTATGTTTGTACAAAGCATTCAATTTTATTATGTTTGCATTATTGGTTACTCAGTTATGATAAGGCTGTCCAAAGGCTTAAAATGCCTTGAAAATATACATTTCATTTTGAGTTAGATTTTAATTTCAGTATGCTATCCTTGTTTGAATTGCTGTCAACTTGAGAAAATCGTTTAATCAGGTATTATAATAAAGCATTTCTGTGATGTCACATGACTGTGTGATCACGTGACAGACATTTATGACATACTTAAATGTTGCACAAAAATCGCTTCGGCACAAGTGCAAAACAAAATTTTTGTGCAAAGTTTGTTACATAGCTTAATTCATCGTGATCTATGGTACATAAAAAGTGCTGGTTGCAGGTTTAATTTTTACTTCTTTAGAAAATATCTTACGACAAACTCAACTTACCAACATAAGAAGGGGTATTTTCCACTCCTTGTCGCGATTTATACAAAACTGAATGAACTACATACGATCCCCAGCAAAATTTAGTTAGAGAACATAATTCTCTTTTAAATTCACATAGAATATCTTCAATTTATCCTTGTCTTTCACTTGTGCTAGTCAAATATAAACACGATTCATAAAATTCTAATTCTTTCTACTGACGTGTAAGGCGAGCGTTTCAAATATTATTTTTCGCTATTGTTTGAATATGTACATACTGGACAAGCGAAAGGAAAAGGGATACCTATATTCCAAATGTTCAACATCATAACAGCACATTGATCATAAAAACAATCCCAGCACTTGAATTAAACAACAACGTCCCTAAAAATATACATGCCATGTGTAAAAATTATGACACTTTCCCCGTCATGTAAGCTCACGTATGCAGTGACTTGACGTCATATTCTATTATGACGTCATATCGAGGTAGTTCAGAGAAGTAAATCAGTTTGAACAGGTTTGATATTTTACGGACAGCCTTATCCTAGCCCATAGAAAGAAATTTATATACCAATAAAATAACAAATCAGTGGACATGTCTTTTTTCTTTTTTTTTCCTTTCTTTTTTGGGGGGCAAGATTTTCAACCTGGAAAAGAGTTCTAAAAAGCGCTTCACAAAATTTCTGGTATGCTCGCTGCTCCACCTTGATTTCAAAATGCATTTTGTCGTCGTTATCATATTTCTTTACTACGCCTATTTTTTTTCAATGATCTCCATATTCCTGATGAAAATAAAAAAAAATGAAAAAAAAAACTGGTACAATTTGAAGTTGAAATTAAATTTTCAAAAATATATACACATAAATTGTATTATTTTCGCTCTGATAATGGCCCACAGGAAGTTTCAATATTGGTGTAAAATATTTATTGTGATTGCACGGTTCTCCGACCATCGATTCATTTATATTCCTCTAAGAGAAAAAAATAATATTTGTAAAATATTTTTTTGCTTTTATGAGTTTTTAATGTTTTTAACGTACATGAAAATTTCCTAGGAAAGGTGTTTATTAGAAATATAAATATTCACATTGTCTCAATAATTTCCTAATAGCTTTCGTATACTATCGTATAACTATGGAATACTTTAATTAAATTATAAACATATATTTAGAATTGATTATAATCAAAATTAAAGCTCATTTCTCGGTTTTATACATAATTCATTGTGTCATATCTCATACCATATTCATACTTCACGATATGTGTGATAAATTCTTCACTGGAAAAAAAAATTCAATTTTAGTAGTTCAGATCCACCTTATTTGTAAACGGGCATAACGAAAACAGCATTTAGTCATAAAGAAAAAAATGTATACCGACACATGTCTCTTGAGTAGAATCATATTATGTGGAAAAAAAAACATGACTACGTAATGCTCAGCGTGCTTAATATCATGGTACATGTAATAATTACAAAAAAATGAAGTATAAGTCAGACAAGGTCATTGTATTAAGAAGGATTTATATAATTCCAGCAATATAAATTCAAGATTGATTTCTTCAATTTTACATTTTTAATTCTACCCTTACTTTTTACAAGGCAGATGACTCTACCTTTAGGGAGATGGTCAATAAAAGTGTCAAATTTCGCAGCCTGTTTCATACTTAAGTGGTAAAAACTGAGATTAAACCGGATTCAATGAATTACTAAAGCGTTGGGTTCGTCTTCACCAAGTTCAAATGGAATCCAAGCTATTTGATTATGAATATAATTCAAAAAACTTATGTTGAAAACAGGGGGTTGGGGGGTTGGAGGGGGCTTCTTAATTTCCAAAGACATGAACCTCCTTATTGACCGAGCAAACTACGTTACTGAGGTAGTTAATTTCTTCGAGCAGTAAATAATAATAAAATGTTTTTGAATGTTTGTGGCGCTTCTATATTTTCTTCATTGCAAATATTTCATATTTTATCAATTAACAATTTAAGCATAATTTTAAAATATTATCAATTTCTGTCAAAACGAAAATGTTTATCATTACTCTCCTTCCACATGAGAAGAAATTGTGTAGAAAAATATGGAAAACAAAATATATGTTCATAAAAAAGCAAAAGGTTATAAATAAAAAATGGTATAACATTTGATTAGTTAAAACTTTTTTTTCAGAAGGAACCACTTAGATGTCTTACGAACAGCTTAGGAAGCTCTAGGAAACAGTAAATGTCCCTTGGTAAAATCGAATTCAAGAATTGAGATTAAAAGCTGCAACCCTCACTAAAACTTACAATAAACAGGCTCAACATCAGCCTTTTCTAGGGAAATTTTGTTTCAACTATAACACCTTGTCTCCGAAACCCTTGTCCATTAAAACATATTTGCTAACAATGCAAATAATCACCAAAAATCTAAGTGCATTGGATTCATTAAAACCCCAGGGGGTCAAACCACAAACTTACCAACACCAGTCAAAACAATAAAAAAAAATGATTTAGTTTTTAGGAGGTCATGATTCTAAGAAACTTCAAATCAGTAAGGGTCCTCATATAACTTTCATTTAGTTTCCCAAGGTATTCCAAATTCTATCTTATAAAAAAACACAAAAGTACAATTGAGCATCACTCAGTAATTGATGATTTTATTACCAATGGGATAAACAATAATAGATTTGCAGGTCCTTTCACATCGTCTCCTTTCGTACGTTTCATATTGTCTCCCCTAGGGGTCGTACAAAAATCTGATCCGGGCAAATTTAGAATCATACATGATTTCTCCTTTACAAAAATAATTAAGTAAATTCAGTTTCAAAGAAGGTGACTCTCATCAGCCACGTACCTCAAATCACTTGACTCGACACTAATCTAGTGTTTCAGCGGTGGGATATATACGAAGTTTAAGATTTTGATAGTATATTAATTAGCTGCAAAATCGCCATCATCAGGAGCCTATTTGCACATTTGTTATACAGATTATTAAATTAGGAGAGGAGCATATTACTCAGATTTTGAAAGATTGCATATTACTTATTGAAGATAACAATTAACGCCAATTTTTCTAGTCCTTTCTGACCCCTAATATTTGTACTAGTTTCATATTTGTTTTTTTTTTTAATGAATAAATGACTTTTTTTCAATTCAACACTGTGTTACTTGTTCTGCCTGTCTGGTAAAAAAAACAAGCTTAGTCAACTCGGCAAGATATTTCTGCAACCGCCGGAACATAAATGAGTTACTATTTATATCAAAGACCAAATAATAACCTTTATGTGATTTATATTATTCTTATTCATATCCAACGTTTGTCATTTTATTGAACTTATTATGCTCCTAGTTTTATTCATACCTACTTCTGTGTAACCCGGCTTTATACAGTGCACCTAATTTTACCCAAACCAAAGATTGATTTTTTTGGCCAATCAGCATTTGCTCCTCTCCTGGTGTAATCATTTTTAATTATATTACTGAAAAGAGAAGCCACGCAAAAATTCAACGAAAATTACCCTCCATCCAACTTCAGAACTACATCCTCAGTTTTCTATTGTTTTCTCTTGCCTGGCCTGCATTTTCTTTTTTTTTTTTAGAAAACCCACCTTTTTTGTGAACAGGCAGGTTGTGTTACTGGTTCTGCCTGTCAAAAATACAAGCTTAGTCAACTCGGTGAGATATTTCTGCAACCAACGGAACATAAATGCTTTCAAATTTAAAAATATATAGATAATTTTACATCACAAAAGCCATGTTATATCCAGGTATACTAAGAAAATCGATTGCTTCCTGAGTGTATATTTCAACATTGGCAGATTGTACATCTGGTTAGAGCGTCTACATGGCTATTTTTCGTCTTGAATGGTTATTTTGAAATCATTTAAGCCGTACCTATGAAACATGTGGTTGACAGTTGAAAGATGAGATTATGCATTCTAAATGCAAATATTATTTTTTAAAGATAAAAAAGACCTTGTGTTACATCACATCATTTCGATTTTCAATCCATAGGATGTACATGGAAGCCTCAAGTGCAGGCTTTTTATCATCAGTTCTTGGAAAGAGAGGAATCAAGAAACACAAATACGTCTCCTTGTTTGTAATAAAATTTCATTGTTGATGGAAGAACTCCTTTAATACATTGTATTTGTTAATTTCTTTGGAATAGTGATTAAAAAATCAAATTAAAACGTTCTGTCTAAAGCAAACTCCTTTAGTAAGAATCAAACAATCTAGCCTATGATTAAAATATTTTTTTTGACATATCTAAACTCTTGAAATAAGATAGAATGTAGAAGTCTTGTAGAGAATATTTACACAAGTTCTAATAATATGAAATATTCAAAAAATTCTCCATTTATTATATTAACAGTAAAATCGCACGCTGAACGAACGGTGAACACAAGGTGGGCGAAGGGAGAAATGGGGAAGTAGAACGTTTAAGTACGAGTTCACATGTAAAGTGAAGAAACTAAGTTCGGCAGTCTGACTGATGGACAGCTAGGCGAAAATGTTTCATTGTGGGACAACTATATATTTTGTCGTTGGGTCGAACTGTAATGGGATTTTGAATATAAACTACTATTTAGTCTTAAAAGTCAATAAATGTTTACTACTGAAAAGGCGGTTATTTCTTTTCAATAATGCTTCAAGCTGGACCGATATTATTCAGTTGCATTTGTCAAAAACACTTTTTTTTTTCGATCACTTTCTTTGAATTATTTTGATAGGAAGACACGACACAGGTGGTTTACAATGAATACATAGGGCCACTTTTTGACAAAAATGCGGACCATTTTCTAAGCATTTAATGTCAAGCATGTTTATTAGAAAAAAAAATGTTATTCTAAATGTTGCAAACATAGTGATATTGTATAGCATTCGCTTTTTAGGGCTATGGGATATATAAAGAGGTATCGTTAGGGATGCTGTAGAACGACTGTTTATCAGGCTGAAGAACATGATTCGATATATCTGCATTTACTTAATTGTAAGTAATAATTTTGACTATTTTTTTCCTTTCAATTGTTGTTTATTTCTCTATGGGTATCGTGTGAATGTAAGGCAGTTTTAGAAAAACATTAAAAAAAGATCATTTTTGCACAACTTAAAATTCCTCTGTGAAACATAGGCTATTGACGATTTATTATTGTGTAAGTGTTGTCTAAAGATTGTCTTTAAGTCACTTTTAAGCAACCATAAAATGTATTTACTGATATTTTGAAGAAGTTAATTTTGCATATCAATTAGACCCATGCATTAAAGAAACCGTAACGTACCTTGCTGCTTTGCGAAATAATGCCTTTAAACCCGACTGTCGATAGCTTCCTTTTTTTATAAACTTGTTTCTAAATAGTTTGATTGTTTTTAAAAAAAATTTTAAATGAGAAGTATTGCTCTTACTTGTATGTATCAAATCGGCTTTTAAACAGATATATAAATGTTAAAATTATTATCAAACTCATATTTTGTTTCTCATATAATGCATAAAAAATAAATGTGTTACATATCTTTAAAAAAAACAATGTATGAGAGTAGAAAAATAAAAAATAAAACCCAGCTTGAGTTGGCTGTACGAATTGATAATACATAACCGATTTGTTCGAAATTCAGTTTTTCCTATCCTTGAGATGAGGATAAAGGTAGCGAATCTTGCAAGGATGATAACATGAATCAAATATGATTGCACAAAAATTAAGACATGGTCATCAAAATATGTATCGATATTCTATGGTCCAATTGAACTTAAATCACATAGGCCTTAAATAAAGCGGTAGTTTTGAACAAAACAACCTGGAATGACAGAATCACACCCCCTCCAAATCTCAAATGCTCAACAATCTATATTACTTCCGATTATAAACTTTTACACACGTTTAGCCCTAAAACCTGTACTTTTCAAAAATGCTGAGAGCTGTTTGTATGCTGTTGTTTTCTTTTCGATATTTAAAGGTATTTCAATATATATCAAAACATAAACTTTACATAATGCCACAACAATGAAAAGTTATTGGTCCCAGCAGTTTTAAATTATTTTTTTATTATATCTCTAAGGAATTTGACTTGAAGAAATAATAGAATTTATCCCAAATTACATTGCATATCCTTGAAGCTTCCCTATCGTTGTTTCTTTTCTAAAACCAGTCAAATAAGAGTAGTAATCTAGTTGTTAAGGTGCCGGACGCCAAACTGAAAGGTTGTGAGTTTGAATCCTGGCCGCGGCAAGTCGACGTTATGTCCTTAGGAAAGCCACTTAACACGAATTTCCTCACTCCATCCAAGTGTAAAAGGGGTACATGTATCTGGCTATAGACAGTGAAAGCTATTGTCCGAATGTTAGTGTTCTAGCGCCTTAACGGCAGCTTGCACTGAGAAAGATTCTCGATTGTTATGGTCTGCTGGGGTAATAATGTATTGTAAAGCGCTTTGAGTAGCATTTATGAAAGAAAAAGCGCCATATAAAAACAATCATTATTATTATTTTATTATTATTAGAAACAGCGAGTGTAAGTAATGTTGTTTTAGTAGCAGAGACCCTACATATGCATCTACGAATTGCGTATTTCCAGTTTATAAAACTGCAAACCTTATTAATAAATATCAAATCTATATTTATTTTCTTGGGAAAATGAAAATGCCGATTTGCTATGGACATTTTTTTCTCGCTTCTTAGCGTATGATTTGTCCAAGAATGATTCGTATCAAAAAACATTAAAAATAAAAATTCTTTTTATCTGTTAGGAGCAAATATGGATGTCTGGTGGTGTTCTTTCCGCTTTCGATAGGTATACCCTGATGCAATTACCATTTACAGTTTTTGTTAAAGCTAGTTGGTCTATTATATGTTTTCACACCTTTGACAAATGCCCGATACTAATCATTTCTTCACACGACAGGAGTCTGTATGCCACATTGTATAACAGTCTTAAATTATAGTCGATTATCTTTTTCAGTAATGTTGTAATGTAATTTAAGTGAAAATATTTTAAAAGGATGCAAACAACACGAAGAACAAATGGATCAATATATTTTGTAAGAATTAAGCGTTGGAGTGTATGTTTGACCGACAAAACATGTTCTTAACAGTTCAACTTATATGTGTTTATATCTATAGATCTCTTTGACACTGTATTTGTCACTCCAAACAGAAGGACAATCAGACAATGACGGACGTGCTGCATCTCGGTTTTGTAGTGGAGGTAGACATAGTTTGAAAACATATCCCTCATGCTCTCCCTCTCTCCTCTCTGCTTTCTCTCTCTTTCTCTAGTAAATAAAACAAATATGTTAAATTGAGCTTTTCCAATTTTATAATCGACATTTTATTTGAATACGATGTTTTCTGCTGTCAGTAGATTTATGAAAAACTATACAAATGAGATAAAATTCCCTACAATTAGCAAATTTAAATTTTACTTTCACGATTGAAGAAAAAACTTTTTTTTATGTAATAGCACAATAAGGCAGAATCCATGTATATATATATATATATATATATATATATATATATATATATATATATATATATATATATATTTAAACAGAAGAAAAATAAATGCCAATGTGATAAAATCCCACTACAATTAAAAGATTCAAATTTTACTTTCATTATTTTAGCACAATAAAACGATCTTTTATTTCGAGATTTTATAATTATGAATATATGTTTTAATGCAAAAATATTTCTAATCAAACATAATATATTGTTTCAAGTAGACATTTTGAAATCACTTTTGATATACACTTTTTAATATGTATAATGCAATGGTCTGCAAACATTTAAGCCTGTGTTGATATCAATTAAATCCCTCCCGTTTTCTTTTCTGGATCAACAGTAGGTTGTGGATATGAAGCAATATGCAGCTTCATCCTTTCAAATTTTATTCCAGACTTACAATCAAATTAAATAGTAACAACGGAAAAAAACATGAAAACTTATTGATTTAACATAATTATGTGTCTTTAATTTCAATGCTTCATAGATTACACAGAGAATGAAAAGCTTCCCCCTTTCAAATTTTTTTTCAGTCTAAGAATCAAATTAACCAATAACAAGGCGTTAAAACATAAAATCAAAATGATTTAATATCGGCTTATATTTGAATGCTTAATATGTTATACAGTGAATGAAAACCAAGATGAACTTCCAGACGGAAAGAGAGCATTAAAAACTGTAAAGTAAGAATAATCACATAGGCATGTCACATTTTCAGTTAGTTGGACATTATTCAATAAGGAAAATATCATACACTACTTTTTATTTCATTTTATATAATTTTTTATCACTTGTTGCAAGTTCCGATGCATTTTATAGCTTAAATGAATTTACAGGAGGGGCCCAGTCAACGGGAAGAGACGTTGACTAATTTTAACCTGTGGGGAGACTCAAGGAACAGACATCAACATTTAATGAATGTTTACGTCTCTTAAATTAAATTCTCAACATATATCCTACTTATTAGAGAAAACCACACATATATAAATTTCTTAAAGTTTAATGGCGAATAATGGCCATGGCAGCACTACAATTTTCAGGAAATTACATTTAGTTACTGGTTACAATCGTAACCAAGGTTACCGACCCAAATACATTGGGAGATTTTGGCAACCCAAATGGCAAATGGCAAATACATGTAAATGAAAATCATCATGAAATGGGCAAATACATTGGTTGATTTTGACAACCCAAATGGCAAATACATGTAAATGAAAATCATCATGAAGTAGGCAAATATAGAAATGAATATGAAATAGGCAAATATACAAATGAAGCTGTTAAGCAACCTACTGGCAAATAATACATTGCAAATGTTTCATCCAGTCTGACACAGATAAGCAAATTGAAATTTCACACATATTGAAAATAATTATGTACAGTTGTAGCGAGCCCTGGGAACAGATGCTCACTAAATATAACCCTATTTAAGTTCAGCTAAAGATTGCATAGTCTTATTCCATCCGTTAATATATACAAATCGGGAATCGTTCGAAAATCAGTCACATGTAAGACAACAGTGAGCTCTGGGGCAAGATACTCACTACACATATAAATCACTATTCAAGTCCACCGATAGATTGTGGAAGGCATCTAGAGAATTGTAACTTCATTGGTGCAGGTACGGTAATAGTTGGTTACATCAACAGCCACCGGAGGTTACAGCCATGCAGTGCGCCATGACGAAGTTAGGTGTTGAACTACGAGATGTACAAGGTTCACATATAAATCACTATTCAAGTCCAACGACAGATTTTGGAACGCATCAAGAGAGTTGTAACTTCATTGGTGCAGGTACGGTAACAGTTGGTTACATCAACAGCCATCGGAGGTTACAGCCATGCAGTGCGCCATGACGAAGTTAGGTGTTGAACTACGAGATGTACAAGGTTCACATATAAATCACTATTCAAGTCCAACGACAGATTTTGGAACGCATCTAGAAAGTTGTAACTTTATTGGTGCGGGTACGGTAACAGTTGGTTACATCAACAGCCATTGGAGGTTACAGCCATGCAGTGCGCCATGACGAAGTTAGGTGTTGAACTACGAGATGTACAAGGCTGAAAACAGAAAAATTTAGGCAGCAGAAAATTGACACCAAACAGACAATTTATTTTATATATTCATACAATACATATAGGGTGTTGGTGGGTGGGAATTTTTTAACACAATATAAAATAAATAAACAAATTTTTATCTTGAGATGCAGGATATGTCTGCTCCCCTTCATTCTCAAACGGAAAAGGAAGTCCTAAGGATTCGACTAAAATACCAAAAGTTGAAAGAACGGGGAAATACTAATGACCCGATAACCCCGAATATGGGCCTCTATAATAACGCGATTTAATTTTCAGCAATTAAATCGAATTATTAGAGAAAACCACACATATATAAATTTCTTAAAGATTAAAGGCGAATAATGGCCATGGCAGCACTACAATTTTCAGGAAATTACATTTAGTTACTGGTTACAATCGTAACCAAGGTTACCGACCCAAATACATTGGGAGATTTTGGCAACCCAAATGGCAAATGGCAAATACATGTAAATGAAAATCATCATGAAATGGGCAAATACATTGGTTGATTTTGACAACCCAAATGGCAAATACATGTAAATTAAAATCATCATGAAGTAGGCAAATATAGAAATGAATATGAAATAGGCAAATATACAAATGAAGCTGTTAAGCAACCTACTGGCAAATAATACATTGCAAATGTTTCATCCAGTCTGACACAGATAAGCAAATTGAAATTCCACACATATTGAAAATAATTATGTACAGTTGTAGCGAGCCCTGGGAACAGATGCTCACTAAATATAACCCTATTTAAGTTCAGCTAAAGATTGCGCCAATGGACACTATATGTCCACCGCCACAATGGCGGTAGCTGAACGCTTATGATTAACCCCCCCCCCCCCCATTTTTAAAGAATGGCAAAGCAAATAAATTAACATTGCATACCAAGACAAATGTGTATAAAACAATCACATCAGCTACATCTATTGTGTGTCTATTTTAGTGTGCTTTACATTATTTAGTCAGTGAAATAGAGTGCCATGGCCATTAAAGCCCACCCTTGACATTTTAAAATTATGCAATGCTTTCCTCAAATCTTCAACAAATATCTCATTGCCTTGCACTGACAAGTGCATTCATCCTCTTAAAGTAGAGTATGATCAACCAAAGTGAACTCTGGGCAACAAATATCTCCCTTGATGGGCCAACAACAAAGCTATAAACTCAAAACCCGACTTTAGTAAGATCATGGTTGTCCCTAGCATTAAACCAAATCAATCTAGGTAATATCTGAAACCAAATAATTTTCAATAATTGTTGTTTGGTAACAGAACTAAAATTGAATCAAAAGAATTATTTATGCTATAATGCAAAAGACATAATGGAATTTGACCAATGTCGTTGCCATCGCAATGTAGAACCAGATTATAATAGTGGGGTATCTTCATACCTTGACATTAATTTGATTTTTGGGAGATGTCACCATCTCATGCCGCCTTTTCCCTGCCACCAGATATTAGCTTTCAATGTGGATAACCCAAAATGGGACACACACCCCATTTTTTCTAGCATAACCAAACCCAGAAGTCTCTGTTGAGACTGTAGCTCTACTGGTTTATACTTAAAACAAAGGAAGAGAAAAGTAGCAGTTGATACTTGAAACTTTAAAACAGCAATAAATAGAAAAATGATCCTTGCCACTCATCAATATAAAAACCGATGCACAGAATCATGTATCCTAGCATAGTCCACCTGTGTGCCAAGTTATCTTGAAATAAGACCAAAACTGTAGGAGGAGTAGCATTTTGAAAGAATTTCACAGATTTCTATTCTTAGTAATCATGGCAGCACCATTCGTTGAAATCCCAAAATCATGATATAATATTGACGATCCAAAAATATGTACATATTCTTACACCCTCTGAAATATTTGTAAACAAAAATTATCATATTTAAAATAAGATTTAGCATAAAGGTATTAGAAAACCTATCAAGCTATACTGCTTGAGGTGCTTAAGAAGTAATACAAACAATTGAGTCTTCAGTCATCAATGAATTTGAGGTTGGTATTCTTATTTATCTCTTGTAAGGTTTTGATCCCCAATGAACTAATTCTTGATATAATTGGCAATCTAGCATCTACAGAACTTTGCAGTCTTGACATGCCTACCACCATCTTTTTCATAACAACAAAGTCTCAAGTACCATCAAGTTGACATTTAAAGCTTGTACCTGACAGATATGTTCTTACCATAGAATATGACAGATTATCTATTATCTATTTTTCATCAGGATGCCAAATTGGATGTGACCCACAAGATAATAAGACAAGCCTTGAACTGTATATTGTTTAAACTGGAACAAGCTAAAAAATGTTATGTCCCTGATTACTTTAGTACCAACCCATTCACTTGGCCTCTTAAAAAACAACCAATGATTCTTGAAGAAAGTGCCAAAAATTCTGAAATCCATGAACTATCAGTAAATAATTGGAGTTGATCATTGTCTACTCAGTCAATTTGTGGAAGTAAGCCACACTTTCAAGTCCCCCTTAACCACCACAGAAACCCTGATAAAGTGATGTGGTTTACAGACCCCTTGCATGATGTCATGAATTATGCCTAGTGAATGCCCGGCCTAACAGAATGGCACGCAAACAAAAATTCAACAAACCTGCAAGAGCCTTAAATTCCTTTAGGGTAGCCTTCTCTCTTGACATAAAACTGTTGATCAAATCCTTTAAACTATTCTACTTATCAACTGGGATTCTTAACATCATTTCAAACAAATCTAACTCAAAACCCAAAAAGGTCGGGAGTGGAAGGCCACACTGTTTTATCATCAGCTATTGGGGGACACCTAACTGCTCGCATAGCCCCACAAAGAATGATATGAGTTCATCACATGTATTCCTACCTGCCCTACCAGGAAACCAAAAATCATATAAGTAATGCACAACAGATTTCTGACCAGACTGTTGCTTCAATATCCATTCCAAATATGATGAAAATTCCTCAAAAAGACTACAAGACACCACAAAATATTTATTTAAATCCTAAAAGCTCAAAGATCTGCCGGGTGAACAGGAAGCAACCTAAATGCAGAATTGAGGTCCATTTTTCCCAATTCAAGGCCACCTTACCCAACAAACTTAGTAACCTAACTTCATCATCTAATGAGGAGTAATTGACTGAGGAGAAAGATGGATCAATAAAGGAATTAACACTCAAGTTTTCCGTTTAAGATAAATGATGAAGCAACTTAAATGATCCATCTTTTTTCGGTACTAAACCTACAGGTGAATTAAAGCCTAAGACTGTGAAAGGGTCTTGAATGGAATGGGCCAGTAACTCTTCCAGCATAATTTTTAAAACTTTTTTCAGAATTCCAAGCTCATTATCCCTAGCTGACTTTAAATTAAAACAATTAGTAACTACCCTTTTGACCATTAATTTAGAAACCTTCATAAAACCCCTTTGGCAAAATTTCTGAACTCTTCCTATTATAATCAGAGTTTTGTAAATAAGCTGCATAAACTTCTACTTTACATGGGGAATAACCTAGGTCCTGCAGATTGTGGTGCACTGGGGAATCATACTCAAGGCTGGGGTGGTCTTGCTGAAAGTCTCTGGTTCCTGTATTACAATGGGTACCTTTGACCTGAAAAATCTCTAGAAGTATATTGATATTTAGCAGACGGGCCTTTTTAAATGGATGAGGCCCGCTACAGTTCAAACATTTATGAATTAATGGCACTGCTGTTTCACAAAAACCCGATAATTGTTATAGTCATAGCATTTACCCCCCCCCCCCCCCCCCCCCGGAAGGTTTTGCACCGGACCAATAAACAGTGGTACCATGTACAGTAGCTAAAGCTCCTGATCAAATATTCATGAAACACTTGAATTTCTTGCAATTCTCATTTGAAATTGACCATTATAAAACTGCCACCTTATATCTGTTAGCCTACCTGCTAGCCCCTACACAGACAGTGTGGGTTTAATTAAACAAGCCAAAAAAAAAAAGAAATTCTGTAGGGTGTACTGTAGCATATACTGAAGAGAAAATAAAAAAAATGCATCAGTCCACTGCTGTACATTTGTAATTTTAACTGTAACCCATTTCGGTTCAATTACTACTTGACCATTAGAGACTGTTAGTGTTTGCTTATCAACCATCAGGACCAGATTGGACAGAAGCTGTCCTAAATCAATGTATTCGCCCTCAACATTTTATGTTTGATTTATTCTGTAGCATTTTCCCCCATACTACCGCATATACAATCGATCTCATTACCTGTTGTATCAACATGATTGGCTGTCTCTACATTGAAATCAGATTCATTGCTGGAACTAGTGGAAGAAGTAACCACACTTGTAGTAACCATGGTAACAATAATGTCTGTACAGGGTATGTTTTCCTCTGACGAAACTTCTGTAGATTCGACTGATCCCACTTTTTAGTTTAGGCCCGCTCGTAGGTGCTGATTTCCGCTTCGCCGGCTTGGCAGCGGGTTTAACTCTAGGCATTTTCTGAAACTACCGACTTTGGAATAAGAAATACAATATAGAAAAAGGCTTAATAATAAATTTATTATTATTATTTTTAATATTGTCTCAGCGTTACGACTTCGACAATTTTTGTAAATGAAAAAATTATCATTATATTTTGCTCAAATATTGACTAAGCGTTAATTACGACTTTTCTGTTTTATATTACACATGTGGTTTTTCAAAATCGAAAAACATCCGAAAAGTCATGTGCATAATAATGCAAATAAACACGAAAATAAAGATGGCTAGAAACATTTTCCTTAAATTTCATGCATAACATGAATTTTTTAACACAATATAAAATAAATAAACAAATTTTTATCTTGAGATGCAGGATATGTCTGCTCCCCTTCATTCTCTAACGGAAAAGGAAGTCCTAAGGATTCGACTAAAATACCAAAAGTTGAAAGAACGGGGAAATACTAATGACCCGATAACCCCGAATATGGGCCTCTCTAATAACGCGATTTAATTTTCAGCAATTAAATCGAATTATTTTTAATTAATATTATATGACATAAAATTCCTTACCTGAATGACATTAGTCGAATTTGTATAACCACCTCAACAAAATACAAAAGAAAACTATCATTATTAAATACATTATTCAGGAGATTTGATGATTGAGAGGTGAAAATGTGGGTATGAAGACATCAAATAATGAACAGCAAGTATCGTTTATGGCTGGTATCCTTCAGCCTTCTTACAGCCTTCTTATATTCTGGAGCAATTTCAATAATTGAAAAAAAGAAGAAACGTCAGCTTATCTCGTTAATTGTATGTATATACGATTGTTGTTCGGAAAGATCATGGGCGATGCCAATCTTCATTATATTACTCACTAGAAATTTAGAATAAGGACAATATAATTTGCAGAAATATTTGTTTTGTTGATATGTGAAGTTTCATTCCATTCGATCTAACAATTTACTTCATTTTTAAAAGCAACATGTTTTGTACCCGCGGAACATACTTAACATCAATCTTTCGTCAAAACAAAGCGTCAAGAATTTCTAATTAACTATCCCTATACATTTCACACAGTATTATCCAATTCCCACTCATAATATCATTTTTTCAATACATGAGGTTTACGTTTTTTTTTTCGGAATTGCTCTTGTTGTATAATTTCCTTTCTTAAGGTTTTAATTTCTTTTTAAACTAAATTTTGCTTTTACAGTATCAGAGACTCTGAAGCGCTTATGTCTTTCTCTGACGTTCCACCTTTTTTTGTTCAGATTTTTACAGCGGAACTGTATATCCACAGACTGTCTCCATCCGATACTGAGTCTCTCTCACTCAAATACTGACTGTACTCTTTGTACACACATGCATAAGTCGCTTGTGACATATTTTCTTGATTACTCCAACATTTTAAAAGTTTATTCATGGTTTTTCCAAAGTAAATCACAAAACTGCATCGTCATTTGCTGCGCTGTGACGTGCTTCAACCCCTGACATTCGTCAACTTATATTCTCATAAGTTGATTTCTTTTCAACTAAGCAATATAAATAGTTGACCTCTGCTTAAGTTGGCTAAATGTAATGGATCATGGTGAACTAATCGGTATTACATTTATAGATTTTAGTAAAGCATATTATGTGGTGAATCATGGTATTCTTCTAGAGAAATTAGCCCATTGCAAATTTGACCAAATTGCTATAAAGTGGTTTAAGTCATATCTTTATAAGAGAATCCAGTGTAGTAAATTTGGAACATGTGTCTCCATTATTCTTACCGTTACAGCAGGAGTACCACAAGGGTTAAGTGATTTGGGTCCACTTCTATTTTTTTGCAAATTTTTCAGCGGAATGACTCCCGAATATCATTGTACCACACTAAGTAAGTATTAACCATAGTTTTCAATTATAAATGAATCTACTTTTGGAAAGAACTTATATAAGCAGTGCCTGCTCTCCAATCCCGTTATGTTTATTCATAATAAAATATTGTTTAAATTAAATTAAATCTACTAAAGAGATCCTTGTTGGTATGCATATCTATTTGTTCTTTATGACTAAATGCAATTTTTTTTAAGTTAGTTTACAAACACATGGATTTTAAATACTAACAATAATGATTGATAGTATGTTCTCCCATTCATTTTTTTTCATGCATATACCTCGCCTATCTCCTCGAACCCGCTGGTACATAAGGCCCCATTCATAAATACAAGGCGTTTATATGGTTAGGATATATATATGAAATAATGAAATAATAACTAGCAATTATCTTTAATTTTGATTATAATATTCATTTAAAAAAATTAGGCATAGGAGTGATTGTTGATATACCTGAATAAAAAGTGTTTAGTAATGAATGTTAACATCACAATACATAACATAGAAATTTTCGTACCCGTATTACCGTCATCCCTTTCGCCCTTGTCACAAATGGGCAAATTTGGAGCGGGGCGAATTCGGGGAACACAGTATAATTTCTAAAAAAAATAATTGTGACTGGGTGAATTTAAAACGAAGGAAAGTTTTGAGCAAGCGTAAAAAAGCGAAAATACCACAGGGCGAAAATAACGCAGCACAGTTAAGGTTACAAATGAAAACGGCCATTTTTAAGATAAAAAATGCATACTTTATTAGGATGGGCGCTTCTTTTAGGACTTCACTGATATAAAAAAATGTAATGTGGTTTAAATCTACAATTAGATTTTTTTATTTAGACTTGTCATGTGATGTCGACCTCACATGACTTTAGCAATTATACTGGCAGTTTATTGCAAGGACATAACCAAGTTCAAAATTTTAGCTTAACTAGGTAATTACCCGCACAATCGCGTGAAATTGAATTTATACATAGAACTTCACCATTTACAACAGAAAACTAAATATATTTAGTTGGAAGTTGTAGATTTTACTGACAGACTACAGAATTATAGAGGGAAGAAATACTTTGTTCAAAAGTCCACATGAAAGAAATGTACGTCACTATTCCCACCCAATTTTTGTGAAAACATGAAAAAAAAATGCTTTAATTGACGTTTATGTCTTCAAAACTTCATACAATGTTATGGATATTGCACTTCAAATGTTCTTATTTCATTTTCATGAAGGATAAAAGCAACGAATATACATAATATACAAATAAATTGATTTAGGGGAGTTGGGGGCGGGGTTTAAATTCACAGGTACTTGGGTCTTGATTTATAATTATATATGTACCCTTATCGATACGTAAAAAGGCTGCGCCCCACTATTTTTCCCACCAATACTTTTACTATTGGATTGATTGATTTTGTACTGTTTATTGTCCCTCTCCAGAATATTTCACTGATATGGAGACGTCACCATTGCCGGTGAAGGGCTGCAAATTTATTTATGCTCGGCACTTACGGCCTTTGAGCAGGGAGGGATCTTTATCGTGCCACACCTGCTGTGACACGGGGCCTCGGTTTATACTGTCTCATCCGAAGGACCGCCCCATTTAGTCGGCTTTTACGACAAGCAAGGGGGTACTAAGGACCTATTTTTTATATTGTAAATGTACAGTGAAAGGCTACCCCCCCCCCCCCCTTTAATACTACAGGAAATTCATATAAGGGAAATGTAGTGTTCAATACCAAAAATTTGGTTCTGAAAGAAGTTGGCATTGAAGAAAGACTATTTAGAGAGAAAAAAGAAAATGAAATGTATTTATTAATATTACAAAACTTTATAGCTGTAATTAATTGTATTTGAACAATACCTTATTCGTAAGTTTTCTTTCTTATTGAACGCAATTAAGTTGATTACAAATTGTAAGTTGGGTTCGTTACCACGATACAAAACATGCACGCTTGTACTTTGTCAGTTTTTGTCTGCCACCTTTTTTGCTGATTGTTATTTTTTACATTCTGTATTGTTTATTTGGATTTTCTTCATGTAATATGTTACACTTGGGAGATCAACTAATATTTTGTACAAATTTACACATTTTTTCAAGAGTGATCTCCCCTTTATCTGATGTATCTTATCAT
Source organism: Saccostrea cuccullata (assembly GCF_032062105.1). Lineage (NCBI taxonomy): Eukaryota > Metazoa > Mollusca > Bivalvia > Ostreida > Ostreidae > Saccostrea > Saccostrea cuccullata. The sequence continues at coordinate 341 of NW_026929054.1, read as the reverse complement.
TATCTGTCGTCATTTATACATGTATAATAAATGACAAATTCATACATCAAACTTTGTGTTTGCGTTACTTTGATGGATGTGATATGGTCTACATAAATTTAGAAGTGTGTGCAAAAAACTAGCTTCAGTGAACTTGTAAAATTAGTTAAATTACACTGGAGAACATAAATGCTATTTCATGGCTGTTTTCAGAAAATTGAAGTAGACTTTTAATTTTATGTACGATACTTACTATCCAAGTGAAATCTAAATATAGTTTACGGACATCATCTTGTATGTAGTGTAGTAGTAGGGGGGTAAGTAAGAACTCTTGTGCAGCCGTTTCGGAGTTTATTTGCAAA
>NW_026929053.1:25000-35698 GCF_032062105.1 Saccostrea cuccullata | reverse complement strand
ATTTAACTTTTTTGCAATGATATTACCTAAAATATACAAGAGAAGGGACTTCTAAACCATTCAATCCTATATTCAAATAAACAGGAAATGTATAAATTTTTAACACCTGTTGATGATGATACATTCGAGGCTGTTTTTCTGACCTCTAACGGAAAGGCCCTACTAAGTAACATAATGCAATTTCGAATTTCGCCTCTTGTGCACGGTGAAATTCTCGTATGCTTAAGTTCAGGGTTTTGCGGACGATTCCTCTGGCTTACTAACGGTTCCTCCTTTCCTTTTTTCTGGCCTCACGAGCTCTTTGGGGTTTACCAAAACAGTGGTCTGTAAAAGAAATATGGGTACAATGAAATTTGAGATAAAATGAAACAGGAAAAAAAAAGATTTTTAATCGGAGGGGGGGGGGGGTTGACCATACTGTAACTGATAACAATCTTACTTCGGTAAGATAAGCTATATTATTTAAATTCCTCCTTCTCGTATATTTTATTAAACGATGGATCAATATCTTAAAAAATGAAGAGAAAAGAAGTTATTACATAAATGACTATAATGAACATCATCCAATCCGGCACCAAAAATGCAGTCTAATCCGGCACAATTTCCATTAAAATTAACCGATTCCAATCCAGCACTTGTCAACATTTTTAAATCGAAATATTTTTGTAATAGAATGGGTTATAACAAATAAACATATAACAACGGGTCAGCATTACTCCAAATTATCATTTGTAAGCCACACTCCTGCTGCTGGATGCATAAAACTGTAAAAATCTAATAAAAAAACAACTCCATGCCGCTTCAAACTCAATCGGAGAAATTCTGCAGTCTTCAGTCGTTAAATGTTCAAGTTTATAGAGACGATAGGAAAAAGTAGCAATTAAACATACTATTAAACATTTTAGTAGGAATTCGACAGTGTCCTCGAATCAAGCATATCTGACGGTTAACGGGGGATATTTACCGAAATCTCAGGTACCTACCTTTTTCGATTTGTTCCCGCCGCCATCTTGTTTTGTCCAATCCGGCACGGGATCACGACAGTGTATAAAGTGATTAGAAAATTAATCATTTTGCCCAAGCTAACACTGCTTAACATGCTTAAATAAAGCTTTTATAATAAGTGATTATGGTCTTCATAACATGTTAAAAAAATTTCTATGATTGAAATTCTTAAGGAACCTGACATTAAAAAATTATTTTGATATTTTGGGTTTTAAAAAATTAAAATGTTCATATTTTTCACACCACTAATTTCACTGAAATACTTATTCCATCTTTTTAAAAGAAGAAGTGTTTTCCCAAATAATATCAATATTATGATCTACGAAACCTCACGTCTCCATGGTCTCCGCGCATCGCTATATGTATCGATAATTAATGTGCAATTAAATTAAAAAAAGAAAATATGTGAGAGTTTTTATGCATACAAATTATCTGGCATATAACTAATGTTTTCCGCTTATTTGTTGAAAAAAATATACTTTATTTTGTTGTTTTTATCGCGATTCTACGAAAAACGTCGGTGTCCGTTTTTGGTTTTAATATTTATAACAGAGTACTAGATTTACCGCTTTTTGGCAGGTGATACTGCTGATTCAGTAATAAAATACGCACGTTTCGTAAAGTTTTAATGCATTAATGAAGTCATTTAAACCTGGAGAAATGTGCCTGAAAAGTTTGAATAGTTTCTGTGCACCTTGAAGAGAGAAATCGTGAAAATATCAAAATCCGGGACCGTCGGGGAGTCGGGCGTCGGGAGTCGGGAAGACTAGATATACCGCTTGCCACCCATTTTAGCGGTGCGTCGATTTACCCAAAAGGACCCAAAAGAACCCAAAAGGACCCAAAAGGAACCCAAAAGGACCCAAAAGGAACCCAAAAGGACCCAGAAGGAAATTAAGAACGACCCCAAAAGGACTTGAAATAAAGAGAGATTAAATGGATATATAATGAATACTTTCATATTTTATTATAACTAAAACTAGTTTTTTGAGGGTAAAGTGCGTGTTTGGGTTGAGGTGGGAGGCCCCCCATCCCCACCCCCCACCCATCCCCGATACCATATGCCTAGAACATGTCATTAAATAAATTTATTTCTTTATTTATCAAATATCATATAATAAGATATAATAAAACAGAAGGAGAAATAGAATAATACAGTGTACTTTGTTAATTTCAGCTAAAAGAAACCAAAGCATATCTGACCAGATTTAATGATTGATGTGTTATAAAATTCGTATGTTATTTCTTTAAGAAAAGTTGCAACAATATAAATGCGTGTTTTTGCCAATTTTTAGGTAAATTTATTTAAGCATTGAATTCATATTTTTGGCTGTCTTCGGTCCTATAACACACCTGGCCGTGCCGACAAATTGAATACCGCGCGTTAGCGCGGTATGATAAACTTGTCGGCACGGCCGGTGTTATAGGACCGAAGACAAGCCAAAAATATGAATTCAATGCTTATATTTACATTCTCTAATTTTCCTTCTTCATAATTGCTTTTCTCGTTAACATTAATGTGAATTTAGCGCTATTCAAAACTAACGTGGTAAATAGACGTAAGAGCCGTTTGTGACGTCAGATGACGTTAAGTGGACGTTGCAAAGTTAAATTACGCAAACAAACATTGCGATTAAAAAAGTGACAAATTAATTCTTAACGCACATTACGTAAAATTCTACGTTAATTTTTCAGGGATGTAGTTTATCATTAAATTGAAGTAAAACATTTTACATTTTGGTGTTTCTAGAGTATTGAAAATGCATATAGTTCCTACTGTGTATTCTAACGCGCGGTGACAAGGTTTCGCGTGTGTTATAGAAATTTGAACGTCGTGGATTTCTAATGGATTTGATAAGGAAAATTATACTGAATGTAAATATAATATAATATTCATAATTTAATTCAAATTATTAATTTTCAATGTATTGTAATATATTAATTCGAGTCCTTTTGATTTCCTTTTGGGTTCTTTTGGGTTCCTTTTGGGTCCTTTTGGGTTCCTTTTGGGTCCTTTTGGGTCCTTTTGGGTTCCTTTTGGGTCCTTTTGGGTAAATCGACGCACCCCCATTTTAGTCACACTCGGAAATAGGAAGGTACTAAAGACGCGATGTACTAAACACTGATTTGACCTGATTCAAATTTGTCTGTAAATGTTCCAAACAATTGAATTTTTGTATAGCATATGCCTCGAAGTCATAAAGTCTGTACATAAGTAATTTAAAATACTCAATATTACCATTTAATTAAAAATTAAAACGTCAGGTAAATATCAGGTCTCTAATATATCCCGTTTTTAGTGTGCCCCTTCGAGTCGACGTCGGACACGTGTTTGCCATGGTTTACAAACTGAAAATAGAATGATTTGTGAAGTTGAACATTTTCTCACAAAGAATCCGTTTGTAGACATGTACACTCATTTAATCTGCAGCTACGAAGTACTTTGTCACTTCTCTGGAACATTATTCTAAGCAGAATTATGCCGATTCATATATTCTAAGAATCTTGTGTGAATTGTTTACGAGGAAATTCTGACTGTCACATTAACAAGGATGAACACTCTTGACTCTGCTTCGGATTCCCCAGTGATAATTGTATCGTGTGATGAAAGAGCTGACGGCGACATTTTAATGTATGATTGGCTTGGACCATTGGAATGAAGGTTAGAATATTTTTATTACTTAAAATTTACACTACTGATTACATGACAGTGACATACATTTGATGTTATTAGAAATACACAGACACACCGATATATTATCTGTTTTACAGTTCAGACGCTCTCTGTTTACCTTGTAAATCCCCACAGCTTTATATTTTATTTTTTTTAAATTTGAGGATGTAATTTCAACAGTCCTACTATCTATCAGGCGTAACAAAAAATTATGTTTGTTTACGGTTACCCGACCGACCCTAATTTTAATCGCCGACCCAAACTTTTTTTTCGTCAAAAAAATCCGGAAGTTACTGGCCGGTCAGTTTAACTTTTACATTCATCTTTGAAATCGAAATTGAAAGTACAGAAACAAAACAAGTGAGTTCAATTTCTACATCAACGAGTTCATTGCAATTTGCTTACCATTGCGTGGCAGTTGCAGGGGTGTGCAACTAGCATTGCCAACACCCGAAGCTACCGTTTTTTGGAAGGTCGTAAAAATAAAATTATGCATGTAAAATACAAGAGAAACACAAGCGATATTTTCACTCATTGTTTTGCTAATTAATTTCCAACTAATGAAAATTTTCAAGGCAGCATGCTCCTACTGCTCTTAAATCACTTTAATCTTATCCATTTTGCAGTACTACCTGACTTATTTACTTAAAAAAACGATCGTTTTTTCCTAATCCGAATTTCCTCCATTCCTCTTTTAATGGTAAATACATGCAGATATCTCTTTCAATTATATACGATCCCCAAATCAAATGATAGCTAAGTGTTATGTGATTAAACTCTAATATATATCAATTATACTTAATGGTTTGAAATGAAAATAAAATGATTTTTGCTTCATTTTAGATAAGCTAGAGTAGTGCAATATGTTCAGAAAAGAAAAGATATTTTCTTAAAAGTTTTAAACTTCAACTTTTAAAGTAATGGCGTAGGACCCTAGCTTTCTCAACTATAAACTTTTTAAAATATTAATTTTCACAGTTTTTTCCCCAATATTTGGACTGGTCACTTTTAACTTTGGACTAAAAACTTTATTGTTTTTTTTTAATTGCACACCCCTGAGTTGTAAGGCAGTTGGCAAGAAAGAGTATATTGTCTACCACCCATATTACAAGCCCAAACAAAATTAAGGCACGGTACAATGGTAAAACTGTTTTGTAATTCATTACCAATTCATGTGAATTTGTGTATTAAAAAAATTCAATAAAATTAAAAAAAATTCCTACCTACCGACCCTATTTTATTTCAGCATGTAACAGTAAACAAAGTTATTTTTTTGTTTGGCCTCATAGTGATCATACTCTATAATTCAAACTGCACTTAATGTTACAGAATATATTCAACTAATTATATATTGACAGTGTGACTGTAAGGGTGAGGGCAGATACTTATTTAGTTTTAATTTAGATTGTGCTTGTCAAGCTGCATTTGACATTTGGTGCTTCCATGCTCAGTGTTCACACTGAGAGTTTATTCAAATGTTTAATTCGAATGAATTCACTGCTCGTTAAATTACTTCCCATTAGCTCCATGTGAACATGAGTAAGGATAGCTAATTCAAATTAAATAGAAATGAATTTTGAATGTAGCTTAAACATGTTAAAGAAGCTAAGCACTGTGGGTCCAAAGTATACTGCGGAAAAATTGTGTGGAGCAATGTGCAAGTCACAATCTTCTTTTGCCAAGGTCTTATCATAAGAGCTCGCATTATGGGCAGGGATTTGTGCTGCTGTCTGCCAGTGTCTGGACTCGCTATAAATAGATGTTCTCAAAAAGTCTTAATTATTTAATATCATACTTTACTGACAAAAAAGGACAAATATTGCTCAGCTAAATTGCAAAAGAAATTTGTTTAAAAAAATTGTAATAATAGAAAGTTTGCTTTTTTGTTTGATAAGACTGCTGTAATGGTTTAATGTTTGTTTATTTGCCTTAATCATACATTTTTCAGTCATTTCATGGTGCCACCACTTGGGATGGTATTAGCTGCAAATATAGACTTGTACTCAGCACTTATTGCCTTTAAGAAGTATGAGATCCATTTTGTGCTAACACCTACCGTGACACAGAATCTTGGTTTATGCAGTCTCATAGGAGTAACCTGTCTAAAGCATTTAGCAATGGGATTGGAACCTGCGACGTAAGGTTCAGCTTCTTATTGATACTTTGATTTATAATATTTATTTGAGAATTTCACTCATTCACATACTTAGAGATGTTGATATATATTGTTGAATAGCATCAATTTAGACCTTTACTTAGCTAAGTAAACATGTACTGTGAGGTTTTTAAGGTCTCATTCATTTTATATGCCAGATGCATGTTAAGGAACATTACTGCATAAATGTTTTTGTCTTGAATTTGAAGCTTTTTACTAATATAGAGATATGTTAGTTTTAAACCTCTTCAAATTAGGGTAGTCCTTTACTTTAAACTCAGCAATGTGAGTGTGTTGTGTGAACTTGTGTTAGCGAGACAGTGTGTTGTATGAATTTGTGTTAGCAAGGCAGTGTGTTTTGTGAACTTAATTGTGTTAGCCTGACAGTGGGTTGTGTGAATTCTTGTTAGCTTGACGATGTGTTGTGTAAACTCGTGTTAGCGGGACAGCGTGTTGTGTGAAATCGTGTATAAAGTGTAAGTGTGACAGTGTATTGTGTATACTCGTGTTAGCTAGACAGAGTGTTGATTGAACTCGTACTAGCGAGACTTCGTGTTGTGTAAACTCGTGTTAGTGAGACTGCGTGTTGTGTAAACTCGTGTTAGCGAGACTGCGTGTTGTGTAAACTCATGTTAGAGAGACAGCGTGTTGTGTGAACTCTTATTAACGAGACAGCATGTTGTGTGAATTCGTGTTAGCGGGACAGTGTGTTGTGTGAACTTGTTATCCTGAAAATTTGTCGTGTGAACTGGTGTTAGAGAGATAGTGTGTTGTGTGAACTCGTGTTAGCGAGATTGCATATTGTGTGAACTCGTGTTAGCCAGACTGCGTGTTATGTGAACTCGTGTTAGGGATATTGCATGTTTTTTGAATTTGTGTTAGCGTGACAGTGTGTTGTGTGAACTCGTGTAAGCCTGACAGTGTGTTGTGTGAAATGGTATTAGGATGACAGTGTGTTATCGCAACAGCGTTTGGTGCGAACTTGTGTTAGTGAATAGTGAGACAGCCTGTTTTGAGAATACGTGTAGCGGTCCGCAGTGTGTTGTGTGAACTCGTGTTAGCCTGACAGTGTGTTGTGTGAACTGGTATTAGGCTGACAGTGTGTTGTGTGAACTGGTATTAGGATGACAGTGTGTTATCGCAACAGCATTTGGTAAACTTGTGTTAGTGAATAGTGAGACAGCCTGTTTTGTGACTTTGTGTTAGCGTGACAGTGTATTGTGTAGGATTACTCGTCTTAGCGTTGACAGTGTATTGTGTAAACTCGTGTTAGTGAGACTGCGTGTTGTGTAAACTCATGTTAGCGTGACAGTGTGTTGCGTGTACTTGTGTTAGCTAGACAGTGTATTGTATGAACTCGTTTTAGCAAGACTGCGTGTTGTGTAAAACTTGTGTTAGCAAGACAGCGTGTTGTGTGAACTTGTGTTAGCGAGACAGCGTGTTCGTGAATTTGTGTTAGCATGATAGTGTGTTGTGTGAACTCGTGTTAGCCTGATATTTTGTTGTGTGAAATTGTATCAAGTGACAGTGTGTTGTGTGTTAGTGTGACAGCGTGTGGTGTGAACTTGTGTTAGTGCGAAAGTGTTTTTCAGGGTTGTGATGGCGAGCTGTGTGATAGCCTCATGGCGTGTTTTGTGTCGGTAAGAGGACACGCTTTTATGAAAGTGCTATTGAGCTTTAGCAAGTGGCCCTATCTGGACACGCCTTATTATAATTGATCAGTTCTCAGATATACAGTGAATTACCGGTATTATTGTCACCATGAAATCAGCATTTACAGTTGCAATTACCTAGTTAGTAATCATTGAGTATTTGGTTTGCCAGTTTTAGAATTATGGTGTTCCAATGATGTGAAGTTGCAGTGTGTTAGCATGTTAATTTCAACAGACTGCCACTCCAATGCAGCTTTAAACAACACGCTGCTTTGTTTACACAAAACAAAATATCATGCAAACACAACTCTAAACAATCTGTTGAGTGTTAGCTTCACTGCATGTTGGATTCAGTGTGCTGGCATATTATCACTGACGTACATGCTTAGCACATTGTCACCTCGTGCTAGTATTTTGTCATAAATACTCTAGCACATTATCCTAAACCCGCTAGTGCATTATTACTTTGCACTTGTATGTTGTCTTATTAGGGGATAGCATAAATGACTGCCTTAATTGGTGTAAACTTCTTTTAATTGATGAAAGAGTACATTAAAATTTACAAATTATACACAGAAAATGTGACAATATCTTATCTCTCAATTTGATAATCTAATTTATAATCTCATGAATTGCACTTTTTATTAGTAAAAGAATTATAAATTAAAAAATTTTAATTTCTTTGGATAGGTGTGACTCATCTGAATACTGAATTTTGATACCAAGCATGACCATGATTTGCCAGAGAATCATCTGTTTGGATGTGACATGGAATAAACAGCATAGTGAAAATAAGTCAAGTTTTTTGGTTTGTGAAGACAATTTTAAAACACACTGTGTATCATTTTTAAATTTTGATTTGACAACATAAATCCACAAATATGAACATATCAATTGCTCTCAGTTTTTCAAGTGAAATAGTTTTTGTAACAGAAATACATGTACCAGTAATTACATTGGAATAAATGTTATTTTTAAATATAATAATATTTTGTTTGTGTAGCATGTTGACCTCTTTATTAAGGTCTTCCCTTTCAAAGTTTAGACTTACTTATTCTAATGATTTAGATAGATCCTCTGTCTTCAGCAGGAATATAAGATCTTGCAGTGTTTTCAATAAGATTTTCAATAGAAGGAAAAATAGAAGGAATAGCAGGAAACCAGTCGCGGCGAGGGGTCTGGGGGCCGCCTTAGGCCCCCAGCGGGTCCAGGGCAGAGCCCTGGTGGGGGGCCCAAGGGGCAAAGGCCCCCGGCCGAAAACGAAATTCAGCATTTTTGACTCACTTTCTTACCTCTCAGGCCATTAAAAAGCACTTTTTTTTCACATTTCTGTCACTATCAATAATCAAGTTTTACCTAGAAAAAGCCAATTAGAAAAACAATTTTTGCCTTTTTCACAGATTTGTTTGACAGATTTTTGACAGACTGGGTTTTTTTTTCTTCTGAAAATATATCTATATGTCTATAAAAACATATAGACAACTGAAGTATGAAATTATAGTACAGACAATTGTATGGGTAAAATATTATACTGAAAATTCTACATATTCATCCCCTTTCACTTAAATTGGTCAGGACTTTTATTCATATTTAAAAAAAATATTTAGTTAAAAATTTAAAATTTGATGACATACAGTACCCCATAAAAATTCTAATATTCTGTAATCTTAGAGTTTTCATAAAAATAAATTATAAACTGATTAAATTTTTTGACATTTTGTACAGATTGTCAGAACAAAATAATTAAGAAAATGGAATTTGATACAAAATACTAGTACATTGAAACCTTCCCTAATGTGAAAACGATACTGTCCCTGTATTTCAAGAGATCTTACATGAAAATTTTTGCATTTTCATTTAAGGAAATTCTGGAAGAATTTCTATGTCTGAGTCACGTCTTGGATTAACATTTGATATTTTCATTTTAAGGAAATTCTGTAAGAATTCATACATTTTTTCGTAAGGTCTTAAAATTATATTGGCCCAGATATAGATATTTGCTGTTGTTTCACCGGAAAACCCCTCACTTGATATTGAGGCTGTCGCACAATCAATTCGAAAATTCTAAAAACAAACATGTCTTTTCGAAAGGGGCCATGCTTTATGCCTCTTAAGTTATGTGATATCAAACGCATGTGTTAGGAACCAGCACGTTTCTCCACGACTTCGCTCAAATATTCGTTGTCCGCGACGCCATTAGATGACACTATCGATCTAATCAAACTTCCTAGAAAAAAGAGCGCACTCAAGGGAAGCTACTCTAGATCATGGAAATAGTTGCGATAAAATCTATGGATTTCATGTATGACGGAAATTTCATAGCCGGCAAAATTTCTCGTACAGGCGGTCAATTTCCGAGTTCCAAGCTGTGCTTATTGAAAACACTGATCTTGTAATACATGTATGTGTATTTTTTACAGTATAATGTAAAAAAAATTGTTATTTTGGCACATACAACTAATTAAAGGCATAAACATGTGTATGATTCCAAGGAATTCAGTACATAGGGCATGTACATGTAGTTTTCTAAAACAAGATTGAAGAGATGTCCAGTCGCATTTCAATGTCAACACCAAAACTGTGCCTGTTGGATACTTATTAGCCCATCTGACCTAAAGGAACCAGTAAATTTTTTAAAAACATAATTTTATCCATTATCATCATTGTCTAAAATTTCACAATATCATTTTCCAGAACCAAAGTGAAACTTGGCACAGAGCATCCTTAGTGTAGGGGATTCAAATTGTTCTTATGCAGGGCAATACCTTCAAAGAGATTTGTTTCTTTAATGCTGTAAATGTATTATATTTAGCTTGTACAATATTTGGTGGAAATTGACTTTTGAATAAGTTAGCGTAGATATTCTTATTTATGTTTATGTACAAGACTTTTAGCTTTGTACTTGATTTAGTGATGGCTGCATTCCGCCAAAGCCGCTAAAAAAGAATACACAGCCATATGTAATATGTTCACAATATACCTTTCAGAGAATTTTACACTCCTATTGAGGTACCACCAGTTGCTAGTGGAAAGCTTCAAATTCGAAACATACACAACACATTTCTGTGCGTTTATTATAAAAGTCTTGTTCTACTTACTGATAGCAACTAATGAAGATTGTTCATCATTATTGCAAATACATTTGGATTTTTTGAATTATTATATAATTTATTTTATTTACCTAGTTATATTGTATATTAAATGATTTTAAA